>NC_057801.1:762007056-762022594 GCF_018294505.1 Triticum aestivum
CCCTATAGGGGGGGCTACCCTCTCGTGGCCGCCTCGGCTGCTTCTTGACTTGCACTCCAAGTCCTCTGGATCACGTTCGTTCCAAAAATCACGCTTCCGAAGGTTTCATTCCGTTTGGACTCTGTTTGATATTCCTTTTCTTCGAAATACTGAAATAGGCAAAAAAACAGCAATACAGGCTGGGCCTCTGGTTAGTAGGTTAGTCCCAAAAATGATAATAATGTATAAAATAAAGCCCATAAACATTCAAAACAGGTAATATAATAGCATGGAACAATCAAAAATTATAGATACGTTGGAGATGTATCAAGCATCCCCAAGCTTAATTCCTGCTCGTCCTCGAGTAGGTAAATCATAAAAATAGAATTTTTGATGTGGAATGCTACCTAGCATAATTCTCAATGTAATTTTCTTTATTGTGGCATGAATGTTCAGATCCAAATGATTCAAGATAAAAGTTCATATTGACAAAAGAAATAGTAATACTTCAAGCATACTAATAAAAGCAATCATGTCTTCTCAAAATAACATGGCCAAAGAAAGTTCATCCCTACAAAATCATATAGTTAGGCTATGCTTCATTTTCGTCACACAAAGATGTTCCCACCTTCTATATCCCCGATGACAAGCCAAGCAATTGTTTCGTACTTAAATAATCTCAAACTTTTTCAACCTTCACGCGATACATGAGCATGAGCCATGGATATAGCACTATGGGTGGAATAGAATAATGATTGGGGATTGTGTGGAGAATAAAAAAAGGAAAAAGTCTCGCATTGACGAGGATAATCAACGGGCTATGGGAATGCCCATCAATTGATGTCAACATGAGGAGTAGTGATTGCCATGCAACGGATGCACTAGATCTATAAATGAATGAAAGCTCAACAAAAGAAAACTAGCGGGTGTGCATCCAACTTGCTTGCTCACAAATACCTAGGGCATTTGAGGAAGCCCATCGTAGGAATATACAAGCCAAGTTCTATAATGAAAAATTCCCACTAGTATATGAAAGTGAGAACCTATGAGACTCTCTACATGAAGAACATGATGCTACTTTGAAGCACAATATATGAGACTCACTAAATAAAGAACAAGGTGCTACTTTGAAGCACAACTGTGGAAAAAGAGATAGTAGCATTGCCCCTTTATTTATTTATTTTCTTTTTTTTTCTTTTTGTCTTTTCTTTTTTTTTCTTTTTGGCCTTTATTTTCTTTTTCTTTTTGGGCAATGCTCTAATAATGATGATCATCACACTTTTATTGATTACAACGCATTAATTACAACTCGAAACTAAAACAAGATATGACTCTATATGAATGCCTCCGACGGTGTACCGGGATGGTGCAATGAATCAAGGGTGACATGTATAAAAATTATGAATGGTGGCTTTGCCACAAATACGATGTCAACTACATGATCATGCAATGGCAATATGACAAAAGTGATGTATGTCATGATGATGATGAACGGAACGGTGGAAAGTTGCATGGCAATATATCTCGGAATGGCTATGGAAATGCCATAAATAGGTAGGTATGGTGGCTGTTTTGAGGAAGATATAAGGAGGTTTATGTGTGATAGAGCGTATCATATCACGGGGTTTGGATGCACCGACGAAGTTTGCACCAACTCTCCAGGTGAGAAAGGGCAATGCACGGTACCGAAGAGGCTAGCAATGATGGAAAGGTAAAAGTGCGTATAATCCATGGACTCAACATTAGTCAAAAGAACTCATATACTTATTGCAAAAATTTAGAAGTCATCAAAAACCAAGCACTACGCGCATGCTCCTAGGGGGATAGATTGGTAGGAAAAGACCATCGCTCGTCCCCGACCGCCACTCATAAGGATGCACAAGCCAGGTACACTTCATGCTTCAAATTTGTTACACAACTTTAACCATACATGCATGCTACAGGACTTGCTAACTTCAACACAAGCATTCTTTAAATTCATAATCACCCAACTAGCATGACTTTAATATCACTACCTCCCTTCCTCAAAACAATCATCAAGTATCAAGTTGATCATAGCATCCAATTCACTTCTTACGATAGTTTTTATTATACCCAACTTGGATGCTCATCATTCTAGGACCAATTTATAACCATAGAAAATACCATGCTGTTCTAAAAGGCTCTCAAAATAATATAAGTGAAGCATGATAGACTAGCAATTTCTTCAAAATTAATCCACCACCGTGCTCTAAAAGATATAAGTGAAGTACTAGAGCAAAAACTATCTAGCTCAAAAGATATAAGTGAAGCACATAGAGTATTCTAATAAATTTCAATCAAGGAGGCTTCTCCCAAAAGGTGTGTTACAGCAAGGATGATTGTGGTAAACTAACAAGCAAATACTAATATAATACACGATGCTCCAAGAAAAACACATATCATGTAGCAAATAAAAATATAGCTCCAAGTAAAGTTACCAATGAACGAAGACGAAAGAGGGGATGCCTTCTGGGGGCATCCCCAAGCTTAGGATTTTGGCTATTCTTGGATATATTGGGGTGCCTTGGGCATCCCCAAGCTTAGGCTTTTTCCACCCTTTATTCCATAGTCCATCAAATCTTTACCCAAAACTTGAAAACTTCACAACACAAAACTCAACAGGAAATCTCATAAGCTCCATTAGTGAAAGAAAACAAAACCACCACATAAGATACTGTAATGAACTCATTCTTTATTTATATTGGTGTTAAACCTACTGTATTCCAAGTTCTCTATGGTTCATACCCTTACATACTAGCCATAGATGCATCAAAATAAGAAAACAACACATGAAAAACAGAATCTGTCAAAAACAGAACAGTCTGTAGCAATCTGTAGCTAACGCAAACTTCTGGAACCTCAAAAATCCTACCAAAATAGTACGTCCTAAACAATTTGTTTATTGAACAGAAGCAAAACGAATCAATGCAAAAGCACGTTCCTGTGATTTATTGATTTTTTTCTCGTGAGCGCAAAGTTTCTGTTTTTCAGCAGATTCAAATCAACTCATATCATAGGTTATCCTATAGGTTCTACTTGGCACAAACACGAAATAAAACATGAAAACACATATAAAAAGAAAGTAGAAACAAAATTTATTGAATATCAACAAGGAAAAATATTGGGTTGTCTCCCAACAAGCTTTTTTCTTTAAAGCATTTTTAGCTAGGCATTGAGATTTCAATGATGCTCACATAAAAGACAAGAATTGAAGCGTAAAGAGAGCATCATAAAACATGTGACAAACACATCTAAGTCTAACATACTTCCTATGCATAGGCATATTATAAGCAAACAAATTTGCAAGGCAAGCAAAAACTAGCATATGCAAAGAAGAAGAAAGAGACGATGGCAATCTCAACATGACGAGAGGTAATTTAATAAGATAAAAATTTCTACGGCCATATTTTCCTCTCTCATAATAATTACATGTAGGATAATAGGCAAATTCAACAAAATATATATCACAAAACATATTCTCAACATGATCCACATGCATGCAGAGTTGACACTCTTCCAAGATAGTGGGATTAACATTAACTAAAGTCATGACCTTTTCGAACCCACTTTTATCAAAAATATCATAAGATTGAACATACCCCAAATATGTGGGATCTAAAGTTGAAACTCTTACAAACCCACTTTCAATATTATTGCAAACACTATTATCAATCTCATATTCATCATGGGGCTTAAATAAATTTTCAAGGTTATAAGAAGAATCACCCTAATCATGATCATTGAAACAAGTAGTAGACATAGCAAAACTAACACCCCCAAGCTTAGGGTTTTGCATATTATTAGCACAATTGACATCAAGAGAATTTATAGTAAAATCATTGCAATCATGCTTTTTACTCAAGGAGTTATCGTGAATCTCTTCATAAATTTCATCATCATAATTTTCAGATTCACAAATTTTTAGCAAAGCTTCATAAAGATAATCTAGTGCACAAAACTCACTAGCAATTGGTTCATCATAATTGGATCTCTTAAAAAGATTAGGAAGCGGATGAGGATCCATAGATCTTAAGTTCTCTGTTTAGCAATAAATAAACAACTATTCCAACCAAACGAGCAAACGAGCCAAGTAAGACATCAAAGCAAAAAGACGAACAGAAGAAGGGCAAATAAAACGGCAAGGGTGAAGTGGGGGAGAGGAAAACGAGAGGCAAATGGTAGATAATGTAAATGCGAGGGAGATGAGTTTGTGATGGGTACTTGGTATGTCTTGACTTGAGCGAAGACCTCCCCGGCAACGGCGCCAGAAATCCTTCTTGCTATGTCTTGAGCTTGCGTTGGTTTTCCTTGAAGAGGAAAGGGTGATGCACCAATAGTAGCATAAGTATTTCCCTCAGTTTTGAGAACCAAGGTATCAATCCAGTAGGAGGCTCCTCAACAAGTCCCACGAACCTACACAAACAAACAAAGAAATCGCAACCAGCGCGACAAAGGGGTTGTCAATCCCTTCACGGCCACTTGCGGAAGTGAGATCTGATGGAGATAATATGATAAGGTAAATATATTTTTGGTATTTTATAATATAGATGTAGAAAATAAAGATGCAAATAAAAGTAGATTGGAAGCAAATATGATAAGAGATAGACCCGGGGGACATAGGTTTCACTAGAGGCTTCTCTCAAGAGCATAAGTATTATTGTGGGTGAACAAATTACTGTCGAGTAATTGATAGAAAAGCGAATAATTATGAGACTATTTAGGCATGATCATGTATATAGGCATCACGTCCACAATAAGTAGACCAACTCCTACCTGCTACTACTACTATTACTCCACACATCGACCGCTATCCAGCATGCATCTAGAGTATTAAGTTCATAAGAACAGAGCAACGCATTAAACAAGATGACATGATGTAGAGGGATAAACTCAAGCAATATGATATAAACCCCATCTTTTTATCCTCAATGGCAACAATACAATACATGTCTTGCAACCCTTTCTGTCACTGGGTAAGAACACCGCAAGGTTGAACCCAAAGCTAAGCACTTCTCCCATGGCAAGAAAGATCAATCTAGTAGGCCAAACCAAACCGATAATTCGAAGAGACTTGCAAAGATAACTCAATCATGTTAAAGAATTCAGAGAAGATTCAATTATTATCCATAGATAAACTTGATCATAAACCCACAATTCATTGGATTTCGACAAACACATCACAAAAAGAGATTACATCAAATAGATCTCCACAAGAGAGGGGGAGAACATTGTATTGAGATCCAAAAAGAGAGAAGAAGCCAACTAGCGAATAACCATGGACCCAAAGGTGTGTGGTAAACTACTCACAACTCATCGGAGGGGCTATGGTGTTGATGTAGAAGCCCTCCATGGTGGAACCCCCTCCGACAGAACGCCGGCGACGGCTCCAAGAAGGGATCTCACGGATACAGAAGGTTACGGTGGTGGAAATTGTGTTTCGGGTGCTCCCTGGATGTTTTCAGGGTATGTAGGCTTATATATGAGGAAGAAGTACGTCGGTGGCTACCCGAGGGGCCCACGAGACAGGGGGGCGCGCCCTATAGGGGGGGGGCGCCCTACCCTCTCGTGGTCGCCTAGGCTGCTTCTTGACTTGCTCTCCAAGTCCTCTGGATCACGTTCGTTCCAAAAATCACACTTCTGAAGGTTTCATTCCATTTGGACTCCATTTGATATTCCATTTCTCCAAAATACTGAAATATGCAAAAAAACAGCAATACGGGCTGGGCCTCCGGTTAGTAGGTTAGTCCCAAAAATGATAAAAATGTATAAAATAAAGCCCATAAACATCCAAAACAGGTAATATAATAGCATGGAACAATCAAAAATTATAGATACATTAGAGACGTATCAATCTTTGCAGAATATGTAGGAGCCAATATGAGCATCCAGGTTCCACTATTGGTTATTGATCGGAGATATGTGTCTCGGTCATGTCTACATAGTTCTTGAACCCGTAGGGTCCAGACGCTTAACGTTCGGTGACGATATGTATTACGAGTTATGTGTTTTTGATGACCGAAGTTTGTTCGGAGTCCCGGATGAGATCACAGACGTGATGAGGAGTCTCGAAATGGTCGATACATAAAGATTGATATATTGGAAGGTTATATTCGAACACCGGAATGGTTCTGGAGTGATTCGGGTATTTTTCGGAGTACCGGGAGGTTACCGGAACCCCCCGGGAAGTTAATGGGCCTTAGTGGGCTTTAGTGGAGAAAGGGAAGAAGGGCCACAAGGTGGCGTGCGCCTCCCCCCTGCCCAAATCTAATTGGACAAGGGGTGGAGGGCGTGGCCCCTCCTTCCTTCTCCTTCTCTCTTCCATCCTTCTGCTCCAGGAAGAAAACAGGAAAGGTGGGGGCCGAATCCTACTTGGACCGGGAGTCCAAGTAGGACTCCCCCCTTGGTGCGCCTCTCCCATGGCCGGCCTTCTCCCCCCTCCCTCCTTTATATACAGGGGTAGGGGGCACCCTAGTATAGACAAGTTTCTCCCCCAACCGTGTGCGGTGCCCCCCTCCATGGTTACACACCTCGATCATACCATCGTAGTGCTTAGGCGAAGCACTGCGCCGTAGCATTATCATCACCACCGCCACGCCGTCGTGCTGACGGAACTCACCCTCGTCCTCAACTTGATCAAGAGTACGAGGGATGTCATCGAGCTGAACATGTGCTAAACATGGAGGTGCCGTACGTTCGGTACTTGGATCGGTTGGATCACGAAGACGTTCGACTAGATCAACCGTGTTATTGAAACGCTTTCGCTTTCAGTCTACGAGGGTACGTGGACACACTCTCCCCTCTCGTTGCTATGCATCTCCTAGATAGATCTTGCGTGATCGTAGGAAAATTTTGAAATTACCGCGTTCCCCAATAGTGGCATCCAAGCCAGGTTTATGAGTAGATGTTATATGCACGAGTAGAATACAAGTGAGTTGTGGGCGATAATAGTCATACTGCTTACCACCAATGTCTTACTTTGATTCGGTGGTATTGTTGGATGAAGCGGCCCGGACCGACATTACATGACTGCGTTCATGAGACTGGTTCTACCAACGTGCTTTTGCACAAAGGTGGCTGATGGGTGTCTGTTTCTCCAACTTTAGTTGAATCGAGTTTGACTATGGTCGGTCCTTGTTGAAGGTTAAAACAACACACTTGATGAAAAGTCATTGTGGTTTTGATGTGTAGGTAAGAACGGTTCTTGCTAGATGCCCGTAGCAGCCACGTAAAACTTGCAACAAGAAAGTAGAGGACGTCTAACTTGTTTTTGCAGGGCTTGCTGTGATATGATATGGTCAAGGCATGATGTGATATAGATTCTTGTATGGGATGATCATGTTTTGTAAGAAAGTTATTGGCAACTGTCAGGAGCCATATGGTTGTTGTTTTAATGTATGCAATGCAATCGCCATGTAATTGTTTTACTTTATCACTAAGCGGTAGCGATAGTCGTAGTAACAATAGTTGGCGAGGCAACAACAATGCTACGATGTAGATCAAGGTGTCGCGTCGGTGAAGATGGATATCACGACGATGCTTCGGTGATGGAGGTCATAAGCACAAGATGATGATGGCTATGTCATGTCACATATTTTGATTGCATGTGATGTTTATCTTTTATGCATCTTATTTTTCTTAGTACGGCGGTAGCATTATAAGATGACCCCTTACTAAATTTCAAGGTATAAGTGTTCTCCCTGAGTATGCACCGTTGCAACAGTTCGTCATGCCGAGACACCATGTGATGATCAGGTGTGATAAGCTCTACGTTCACATACAACGGGTGCAAGCCTGTTTTGCACATGCAGAATACTTGGGTTAAACTTGACGAGCCTAGCATATGTAGATATGGCCTCAGAACACTGGAGACCGAAAGGTCGAGCGTGAATCATATAGTAGATATGATCAACATAGAGATGTTCACCATTGAAAACTACTCCATCTCACGTGATGATCGGGCATGGTTTAGTTGATTTGGATCAGCGATCATTTAGATGACTAGAGGGATGTCTATCTAAGTGGGAGTTCTTAAGTAATATGATTAATTGAACTTTAATTTATCATTAACTTAGTCCTGATAGTATTTTGCAAATTATGTTGTAGAATAATAGCTCGCGTTATAGCTTCCCTATGTTTTTATATGTTCCTAGAGAAAACTAAGTTGAAAGATGTTAGTAGCAATGATGCAGGCTGGGTCCGTGATCTGAGGTTTATCCTCATTGCTGCATAGAAGAATTATGTCCTTAATACACCGCTAGGTGACAAACCAATTGCCGGAGCAGATGCAGACGTTATGAACGTTTGGATAGCTCAATGTGATGACTACTTGATAGTTTAGTGCACCATGCTTTACGGCTTAGAATCAGGACTTCAAAAACGCTTTTGAAACGTCACGGAGCATATGAGATGTTCCAAGAGCTGAAATTGGTATTTCAGACTCATGCCCGTGTCAAGAGGTATGAGACCTCTGACAAATACTTCGCCTAAAAGATGGAGGAGAATTGCTCAGCTTGTGAGCATGTGCTCAGAATGTCTGGGTACTTCAATAGCTTGAATCAAGTGGGAGTTAATCTTCCAGATAAGATAGTGATTGACAGAGTTCTCTAGTCACCATCACCAAGTTACTGGAACTTCGTGTTGAACTATAGTATGCAAGGGATGACGAAAATTATTCCCGAGCTCTTCATGATACTGAAAATCGACAGAGATATAAATCAAGAAAGAGCGTCAAGTGTTGATGATTGGTAAGACCACAAGTTCCAAGAAAAGGACAAAGGGAAAGAAAGGGAACTTAAATGGCAAGCAAGTTGTCACTCCCGTGAAGAAGCCCAAAGCTAGACCTAAGCCTGAAACTAAGTGCTTCTACTACAAAGGAAATGGTCATTGGAAAGCGGAATTACCCCAAACATTTGGCGGATAAGAAGGATGGCAAAGTGAACAAAGGTATATTTGATATACAGGTTATTGACATGTTCCTTACTAGTGCTCATAGTAGCCCCAGGTATTTGATACTTGTTCGGTTGCTAAGATTAGTAACTCGAAACAGGAGTTGCAGAATAAATAGAGACTAGTTGAGGGTGAAGTGACGATGTGTGTTGGAAATAGTTCCAAGATTGATATGATCATCATCGTACAACCCCTATACTTTCGGGATTAGTGTTGAACCTAAATAAATGTTATTTGGTGTTTGCGTAGAGCATGAATATGATTATATCATGTTTAATGCAATAGGTTATTCATTTAAGACAGAGAATAATTGTTATTCTATTTACATGAATAAAACCTTCTATGGTCATACACCCAATGTTGATGGTTTATTGAATCTCGATCATAGTGATACACATATTCATAATATTGATGCCAAAAGATGCAAAGTGATAAGGATAGTGCAACATACTTGTGGCACTGCCATTTAGGACATATTGGTGTAAAGCGCATGAAGAAACTCCATGTTGATGGGCTTTTGGAAACACTTGATTATGAATCATTTGACACTTGCGAAACCGTGCCTTATGGGCAAGATGACTAAAACTCCATTCTCCGGAACAACGAAACGAGCTAATGACTTATTGGAAATAATACATAACGATGTATGCAGTCCAATGAGTGTTGAGGCTCGTGGCAGGTATCGTTATTTTCTGACCATCATGGATGATTTGAGTAGATATGGGTATATCTTCTTAATGAAACACATGTCTGAAACCTTTGAAAAGTTCAAAGAATTTCAGAGTTGAGTGGAGAATCATCATAACTAGAAAATAAAGTTTCTACGATCTGATCATGGAGGAGAATTTTTGAGTTACGAGTTTGGCTTTCATTTAAAACAATGTGGAATAGTTTCACAACTCATGCCATGTGGAACACCACAACGAAATGGTGTGTCTGTACGTCGTAACCGCACTTTGTTAGATATGGTGCAATCTATGATGTCTCTTACCGATTTACCACTATTGTTTTGGGATTATGCATTAGAGACAGCTGCATTCACGTTAAACAGGGCACCATCAAAAATCCGTTGAGACAACGCCTTATGAACTGTGGTTTGGCAAGAAACCAAAGTTGTCGTTTCTTAAAGTTTGGGGTTGCGATGCTTATGTGAAAAAGATTCAACCTGATAAGCTCGAACCCAAATCGGAGAAATGCGTCTTCATAGGATACCCAAAGGATACTGTTGGGTACACCTTCTATCACAAAACCGAAGGCAAGATATTTGTTGTTAAGAACGGATCCTTTCTAGAGAAGGACTTTCTTTCGAAAGAAGTGGGTGGGAGGAAAGTAGAACTTGATGAGGTAATTGTACCTTCTCCCGAATTGGAAAGTAGTTTATCACATAAATTAGTTCCAGTGATTCCTACACCAATTAGTAAGGAAGCTAATGATGATGATCATGAAACTTCAGACCAAGTTACTACCGAACCTCGTAGGTCAACCAGAGTAAGGACCACACCAGAGTGGTATGGTAATCATATTCTGGAAGTCATGTTACTAGACCATGATGAACCTACGAACTATGAGGAAGCGATGATGAGCCCAGATTCCGTGAAATGGCTTGAGGCCATGAAATATAAGATGGGATCCATGTATGAGAACAAAGTGTGGACTTTGGTGAACTTGCTCGATGATCGGAAGGCCATAGAAAATAAATGGATCTTCAAGAGGAAGACATACGTTAATATTAGTGTTACTATCTACAAAGCTCGACTTGTCGCAAAAAGGTTTTTTGACAAGTTCAAGGTGTTGACTACAATGAGATTTTCCCAACTGTAGTGATGCTTAAATCCGTCCGAATCATGTTAGCAGTTGCCATATTTTATGAAATCTAGCAGATGGATGTCAAAAATGCATTCCTGAATGGATTTCTTGAAGAAGAGTTGTATATGATACAACCATAAGGTTTTGTCGATCCAAAGGGTGCTAACAAAGTGTGCAAGCTACAGCGATCCATTTATGGACTGGTGCAAGCCTCTCGGAGTTGGAATAAATGCTTTGATAGTATGATCAAAGCATATGGTTTTATACAGACTTTTGGAGAAGCCTATATTTACAAGAAAGTGAGTGGGATCTCTGTGGCATTTCTAATACTATATGTGGATGACATATTGTTGATTGGAAATGATATAGAATTTCTGGATAGCATAAAGGGATACTTGAATAAGAGTTTTTCAATGAAAGACCTCGGTGAAGCTACTTACATATTGTGCATCAAGATCTATAGAGATAGATCAAGACGCTTGATAACGATTTTTCAATGAGTACATACCTTGACAAGTTTTGAAAGAATTCAAAATGGATCAGTCAAAGAAGGAGTTCCTGTCTGTATTACAAGGTGTAGAGTTGACTAAGACTCAAAGCCCGACCATAGCAGAAGATAGAAAGAGAATGAAAGTCATTCCCTATGCCTGAGTCATAGGTTCTATAAAGTATGTTATGTTGTGTACCAAACCTATTGTGTAACTTGCCATGAGTTTGACAAGGGGGTACAATAGTGATCTAGGAGTAGATCACTGGACAGCGGTCAAAATTATCCTTGATGAGGACTAAGGAAATATTTCTCAGTTATAGAGGTGATAAAGAATTCATCATAAAGAGTTACGTCGATGCAAGCTTTTACACCGATCCAGATGACTCTAAGTCTCAATTTGTATACATATTGAAAGTGGGAGCAATTAGCTAGAGTAGCTCCATGCAGAGGATTGTAGACATAGAATATTCCCAAAATACATACGGCTGTGAATGTGTCAGACCCGGTGACTAAACTTCTCTCATGAGCAAAACATGATCATACCTTAGTACTTTTTGGGTGTTAAATCACATAGCAATGTGAACTAGATTATTGACTCTAGTAAACCCTTTGGGTGTTGGTCACATGGCGATGTGAACTATGAGTGTTAATCACATACATATGTGAACTATGAGTGTTAAATCACATGGCGATGTGAAATAGATTATTCACTCTAGTGCAAGTGGGAGACTGAAGGAAATATGCCCTAGAGGCAATAATAAAGTTATTATTTATTTCCTTATATCATGATAAAATGTTAATTATTCATGCTAGAATTCTATTAACCGGAAACTTAGTACATGTGTGAATACATAGACAAAACATAGTGTCCCTAGTATGACTCTACTTGACTAGCTCGTTAATCAAACATGGTTATGTTTCCTAACCATAGACATGTGTTGTCATTTGATGAACGGGATCACATCATTAGGAGAATGATGTGATGGACATGACCCATCTGTTAGCTTAGCATTATGATCGTTACAGTTTCATTGCTACTGCTTTCTTCATGACTTATACATGTTCCTCAGACTATGAGATTATGCAACTCCCGAATACCGGAGGAACACCTTGTGTTCTATCAAACGTCAAAACGTAACTGGGTGATTATAAAGATGCTCTACAGGTGTCTCCGAAGGTGTTTGTTGGGTTGGCATAGATCGAGATTAGGATTTGTCACTCCGTGTTTCGGAGAGGTATCTCTGGGCCCTCTCGGTAATGCTCATCACTATAAGCCTTGAAAGCAATGTGATTAGATGAGGCATTAAGGAACGAGTAAAGAGACTTGTCGGTAACGAGATTGAACTAGGTAAGAAGATACCGACAATCGAATCTCGGGCAAGTAACATACCGATGACAAAGGGAAAAACGTATGTTATTATGCGGTTTGACTGATAAAGATCTTCATAGAATATGTAGGAATCAATATGAGCATCCAGGTTATGCTATTGGTTATTGATCGGAGATGTGTCTCGATCATGTCTACATAGTTCTCGAACCCGTAGAGCACGCTTAACGTTCGATGACGATATGTATTCTGAGTTATGTGTTTTTGATGACCGAAGATTGTTCGGAGTCCCGGATGAGATCACAGACGTGACGAGGAGTCTCGAAATGGTCGAGACATGAAGGTTGATATATTGGAAGGTTATATTCGGACACCGGAATGGTTCCGGAGTGATTCGGGTATTTTCCGGAGTACCGAGAGGTTACCGGAACCCCCCTGGAAGTTAATGGGCCTTAGTGGGATTTAGTGGAGAAAGGGAAGAAGGGCCACAAGGTGGCTTGTGCCTCCCCCCTGCCCAAACCTAATTGGACAAGGGGTAGAGGGTGTGGCCCCTCCTTCCTTCTCCTTCTCTCCTCCTTCCTTTTGCTCCGAAAAAACAGGAAAGGTGGGGGCCGAATCCTACTTGGACCGGGAGTCCAAGTAGGACCCCCCCCTTGGCGCGCCTCTCCCATGGCCGGCCTCCTCCCCCTCTCTCCTTTATATACGGGGGAAGGGGGAACCCTAGAACACACAAGTTTCTCTCTCAATCGTGTACGGTGCCCCCTCCACAGTTACACACCTGGATCATACCATCGTAGTGCTTAGGCAAAGCCCTGCACCGGTAGCGTCATCATCATCGTCGCCACGCCGTCGTGCTGATGGAACTCACCCTCGTCCTCAACTGGATCAAGAGTACGAGGGACGTCATCGAGCTGAACATGTGCTGAACACGGAGGTGCGGTACGTTCGGTACTTGGATCGGTTGGATCGCGAAGACGTTCCACTACATCAACCATGTTATTGAAACACTTCCGCTTCGGTCTACGAGGGTATGTGGACACACTCTCCCCTCTCGTTGCTATGCATCTCCTAGTCCTAGATAGATCTTGCGTGATCGTAAGAAAATTTTGAAATTACCGCGTTCCCCAACACGTGACGCCCCAGACTTTGAAGCCGCTTGTCATGGAGGTATGGGATCGCCGGAGCGCCACCAACCCCCGCTATGACGCGCGACCGCATGCCACACTCTGGCCCGGGGGAGCCGGCCCGCGCTATCCCCTCATGAGCGGGAGGGCCCCGAGTCCCCGCCGCCGCCAGCGAAGGCAAGGCTTTGCCTGACCGCGCCCTCCGGCGACAGCGTGGAAGGAGGAGGAGGAGGAGGAGGAGGAGTAGGAGAGGGGGAGGTGGGCCGATGGGGTCTGAGGTCCTACCGGCCGCCACACGGGGGCAACATGGGAGGGGAGGGGCCGGGAGCAAATCGATGACCAGCCCTGGCAATGAGAATCAAAGAACCCCCTAGTTTGAGCTTGGTGGTCAACACGAATTGGCAGCGATTTTCCTATATGGTTCTATAATACGCCCTAATCGATGGATTTGCTCATCTGCCTTCTTATGTTCTTCTCAAACATCCGTGCACACGCCCGGCCAGTTACCGAACAAGAAAGAGAATGAAAAAAATGACCCAACTGAACCCCTTATATCATTACAATATGCCAGAGCTGTCCGCGAACCATCATATTAAGACCAAATATAGGAAGGATATGAGGGCTCACGTACGCATATGGTCAGTTCGCCACCAAGGACGCTGCCCACCCGAGGCCACCTTTTCCCTTTATTTTTCTCACTCTTGTCCTCTTCACCAATCACACGCAAATGAGCGAGCATATAAAAGAAAATAAGAAGTATGACTGCATGAACGAACAAGTAGATGCTCAAAACAAACATGCCCGGACATTGAGCGAACGCATCCATGGACGTTTTGAGGGTTGGATTTGCTAATCCGGTTCTAGATGCTCACATAACTAGCATAAAGCTACTTGATAGACTAGGTTTTTTTAAAAACATCACATCATGTGAAGATTATTTGAAAATGAGGATAATCCCTACTACTACATCGAGCGATGCACAAAACCATCTATACTATGTTATTTAACTGAGACTGACAAAAACAAATATATGAATCAATCCTAAGCCACCTTCCTAACGATTTATGTCGCTACCCCTACTAGTTTGATAATATGCACTGACCACACATTAATACACACCATGTAATCCAGTAGCCTCACCAAGCAGCACCACGACGACCCGAGATCACCAAGGGCATGTTTGGTTGCTTTCGCTTCCGGGCCTGGCTCAGAGGGAAAAAACGAGCCAGGCTGAGAAGGGCCTGGATAAGCAAAAACAGAGCCAGAAACATAGATGACCAGTTGATTGGTTGCCTGCATTAGGGGTCTTGCCATCGAGATGCAATTTCCACCCGACGTTTGGTTGCATACATGCATATGATTACTAGCATTAACAACAAAACTTAAGAGCCATCAGTTGGGCTTGACATTTCGTCAAACACTCTGAGCACGCCGGAGTTTCCACTGCCCATCGTACCCACCACCAGCTCCCGACGACCGTGGACGCGCCCGACTCGCCGCCGTGGCCGTGGCTGCGCCGGCTTGCCGCGGTCGTGTACTGGGCTTGGGCTTGGGCGGAGAGGTCTCCGGGGAGAGGGAGGAAGAGGTGGGCCTCGAGGCTGCAACGGATGCAGCCGTGCTCCCCGACCAGTCACTTCATGTCCTTGCCGCCGCTGTCGGAGATCCTGCGGATCACTACCGCTGCCGCCTATTGCACGCCAGTCGACCTGGCTCTAAGCGCGTGCGCTAGCCGTGGGAGCACGTCCAGCGAGACCAAGGTGTCGGGGCTAGTGCAGAATCGGGCTTTAGTGCCGGTTCGTAAGGGCCTTTAGTGATGGTTCCACAACCGACACTAAAGAGTGGAGA
>NC_057801.1:762022867-762035111 GCF_018294505.1 Triticum aestivum
TATATACAATTTGTCCTACATGTTGCCTTGGTGCCTTCGGAGCACGATGACAAGTGGTTCATGGGGGCGGTAGCGGGTAATAGTATTCTCCTTTGGGATCTATGACCTGGTCGAGCAAAAATCCCACTATTTCCTCTTGAAGTGCTAGTATGCGGTCCGTTGGTAGGAGCTGCCCCCGCACCTCTCTGGACTGTTAAGAAGGAGATCAATAAGCATGTGTATTAGTTGTGTGACTAGATATCGATAATGGTGTGAATAGTGTTTTGACAAACGTACCCAGTCCTGTCTTTGAGATCTGCTCCTTTCGGACGCCATCATGCGAATGTTCTCGCAAATGTAGTATGCACACAGATCATTTCCCGACGCCTGCTTCAGGGTCTTTACGAGAATGGAATTGAATCAGATAATGATTAATCAAGCATGATAATTAATTAATGGTATTGAAACAAGAATTAAAGAGATGGTAGCTAGCTAGGTAGCTAGTACTACTTAATTACTTACCTTTGGTCGATACCAAAACAACTTTTTTGCCCATTTGCGTGGAGTCACCTTGATGAACTTTGCCCAAGCCCTACCCGCCGGCAAAGAAAATTAATAAAGGGATTATTAAATAGTTCATATCAGGAAATGACGAACTAAATAGGCCGAGATATATTTAATAATGATTGAAATTACCTGTTGACTATCCCCTTCAAGATGGTGTAGTCACTTTCTTTTTTAAGTAGTGAGTCCAGTACTTCAACTTTTCCTTCGTCAACTTTAATGTCTAACAAGATCTAGTGGAAACTGCATGCGCACATGTTTGCATGTCTTAATTAAGCGGGCATGTGCATAACACTAATCAACCACTGTAAACCCTATACACTTAATTATTAACATCTAGATAGCTAGTAAGCAAAAATAGAATTTGTAGTACAAGACAGTGTGACTCACAGGAAGTTGTAAGGAAGTAGTATATCTTTATATTTTTGACCATGTAGTAGTATCTTCATTGGTATTGAGGCGCTTGAAGAACTCTAGCATGCTTTCCTCTGAACTTGCTCGACAACTTGGAAGATTCCATGTGTAATCATTAATGGTATTTGGGTCAATGAACCCAATGCCATAGCGTCCAGATTTTTTCATTTCATACATCTTCATCCTGCATATAATACCACTGAAAAGAATATAGTGAGGATAATTACATGTAATGATTGATCAAAATGATCACTGCAGCTAGCTTGAGACTTAAATTACAGAAAGAAATCACTTACAGACAATAGCAACTGACGATAGATTTGTTGAGTGCATCTTGATTGTATAACTGAAATAGTTCTGAATACTCAACGGATAGAGCTTTCTCATGGAAGTAATGCTCCTCCTTGACATTCACCATGAGGAACACTCGATTGGAAATCTTGGTAATGTTCATGTTCAATTGATGCAATTCATACATTCTCGTTGGGAGGTTCTTGACATTGTCTGGCTCGACCAAAGGTTGGCCCCTGACATATTTTTGTTTTATTTCCTCCTCTCTAAGCGGAGACATGGGCTCGATTTCGAGGAGTTGTCCAACAGTGATCTTGAGCATTTCAGCCTGCATCATATGCTCCTCGGTTATTACCACATCGCCCAGCTGGGGAACGTTAACGGTTTGCCCAAAATAATATTGGGCGTGCGTACTCTCATGTGTTGTTGGCACAAAAAGCGGGGGGATCGATTGCGCCGCCTGTTCTCCCAGCTGGGGAACGGTTTTCCCGCATTTTTGACAGCTGCTTGTTGGCTCGAGCTCGAGCTCGCTTCCTTCTCTAGTCATGCTTGATGTAGCTTCCTGATTTGGCGCTCATAGTCTGATTCAATAGGCTTGGGAGATGGTTTTCTTGCCATATGAATAAAGTGGTCAATAACTTTCTCAGGCACTTTCTCCCTTGGCGGCGATGCCGGTTTCGGTCCAAAATGGGCGTCCACTTGGGCCTGCACTATGGCTGCGTTTTGCTCCTCGGTCATGTCGTAAGGCCTTTGAGGAAGAGGAGCGAGGCTTGGACCATATTTATATCGCTTGTCTCCGCCTGTACTTCCTGTACTACCTCGACTCATACAGCTACGCACCATTGCTGTGGCGTGTCTCTTCTGTGATTGCTGAGACGGTGGAGATGGCTGACGTGGCTGAGTTGGAGCAGGAGGAGTGGCATGACACTGTGCCAGACTTGAAACAGGAGGTGTGGCCTGACACGGTGTTGGACTTGAAACAGGAGGAGTGGCCTGACACTGTGCCAGACTTGAAACATGAGGAGTGGCCTCACGCGCTCGTGGACTTGGAGGAGGTAGTGGACTTCGAGGAGGAGTCGGCTCACGCATTCGTGGACTTGGAGGAGCGGGAGTCTGCTAACTCAGTGGCGGACTTCGAGGAGGAGTCGGCAGACGCGGTGTCGGTGGACTTCAAAAGATGATGCAATCCTTTCTCCATAGGATGATATGATGTATGGCCTCTCCCAGTGTGCACTCGTCGTCACCTCCAGGAATGTCAAGCGCTAGCCTTGATTATGGGTCCACCACTTCATCAACCAAGACACGAGCATAGCCCACTGGAATCGGGGTGCAATGGAAGGTTGCTTCGGGAGTAATTGTAAAAGCAACGGTGTCCGCCACCTTCATGGATATGTTCTTCATTTTGGAGTGTAGCTCATAGTTAGTGTTCTCTATGATGTCATCCACAGGGTATGTATCCAGCAGTGTGTCGCCCGGGGCGGAACCAAAGCTGCTTCTCGGCATGGATGGGATGGTGCTATCCAATGATGGACGATCATCCGCTTGCTGCTGCCGCTGCTGAGACCCCCTTTCCTGGCTAAGTGAGTCGATCTGCTGCTGCTGCTGCTGGAATTTGAGTGCCAAGTCTGCGTGCCTTGCTTCTAGGCCTTGAAGGCGTTCTGCGTCCTGCTTCCTCTGCTCCTCCTCTAGCTTCCTCTTCTTCTCCTCCTCCATCTTATTTCTTGCACGGGTCCTGTAGTCGTCGTTCCATTCCGAAAATCCCTCATACCAGGGAATAACGCCCTTGCCTCGTGTTCTTCCCGGGTGTACAGGATTTCCCAGGGCACGCGTAACCTCGTCGTTCTCTCTGTTGGGCGTGAACACCCCCTTTCGAGCATCTTCTATTGCGTCAAGTATATTTTGTTCGGCTCCTTTTAGACTTGCCTTCTTCGAAACTAGGCCTGTCTTCGGGTCCAATGCCCCCCCATGCACATAGAACCAAGTTCTGCACCTGGGAGGCCAGCTCCTAGTAACTGGAGTGACCCCTGCATCCTCCATCTCTTGCTCAGACTTATCCCACTTAGGCATTCCCACCGCGTAGCCACCTGGACCTAGCCTATGGAACTGCATCTTTTTTGTGGCATTGGCCTTGTTTTTTCTCGACCGTTCCTTAGATAATTCTGATTCCTTGAAATTTCACGAAAGCGGCCCAGTGTTCTCTTTGCTTCTCCAGTGTTCCCTTGAATTCTGGAGTCTTCCTTTCTGCAGCGAGGTAGTTGGCCCATACAATTTTCTTGTGGGTGTTGAATGCAATTGTCATCTTCTTAAGAGCAGCGACCATGACTTTCTGCACATCTGCATCAGTGAAATAATCTGGTAGGCTG
The DNA here is from genome assembly GCF_018294505.1 of Triticum aestivum. NCBI lineage: Eukaryota > Viridiplantae > Streptophyta > Magnoliopsida > Poales > Poaceae > Triticum > Triticum aestivum. Next base: position 762,026,479 of record NC_057801.1, read on the forward strand.
AAATTTTCCATCAGAGATTCCCAAAGGACTCAAGTAACATCTGGACGTTTAGTTTTTGGCTCTTTCCATTCTTGAATGGAGATCGGGAGTTGGTCCTTCACAAGAACTCCGCACTGACGAGTCCACTTGTTCGCAATGTTCTTAGGCGTGAGGGGTTCGCCACTAGCTTTGATGGAGTCGATGTTGTACTTTAGACCCTCCTTCAACTTTTTGCCCGGGCCTCGCTTTGTCCTGCTGTCTGTAGAAGCAGATTTGCTCGATCCGGAGGGCTGAAAGAAGAAATATCGATTCGTTAATATATCTTCAAATAAAAAAAACATGTGATGATCACCAGATGCCTGCTTATATAAATATACCTCGTCGGTAGTCTTTGTTATTTCAAGATCAACATTATTGTCTATGTCATCATAAACATTGTCTGCATCATCATAATCATAATCACAGTTCATGACTTCATCAGCTCGGTCGTCGAGATCGAATATCTTATCATCACCCTCTTCGGTATTGTTCAGATATTGGGAGCCGTCATCTGCTTCATTCAGATCATCTAGCCTGCGAGGGCTGCGCGTGATCTCGAACAATTCCTCTTCTCTCTCTCTCTCTGCCGGTATTGTCCGCCATAGCTTTTACTTAACTAATACAGAACAAATATAAAACAATTTAGTATTCAAATTACAATGCATGGATGCAATCAATAAGGAAAAACTGAATCATATAGTACATAATATGCATCGTCTCGATTAATATATAATCTCGAATACATCGTCTCGAATATTATGTATCGAATACATCACTGGCTAGGTACCTAATAAAGATCGAATACTACAGAAGAATCTAGGCCACTCGCGGTTCCTGGGGCGCGGGCGGTGGACACCCAAAGAGAAGGAACCATCACATGATCATATCTCCGGTCATCTGCCCAAAGAACCTGCCAAGTATTGGAGAACCTGACTTCCATAGCAGCCATGTAGCAATGGACATGCTCGTCCTCCTCCCTGACACGACGACGCACCACCTCCGGCAGGGCCGGCTCGCTGTGCACCGAATGTCACTACAAAAAAAAATACACTTCCGTGATGATACGTGTTTGTCACAGTAGGTCGCGTTTTTTGTCATGCATGTACTGATGAGGTTATGTACCTAGGGTAGGATCATGGACCTGTCTAGGATACCATACCCAAGGACACCCTTAGAAGAAGCTACCTTCCAGTCTGCCAAGAGGGACTTCACTCGACGAACCCAAGGACACTCGACCATGAAGATAGTCACTCGACCATGAAGCTAACCACTCGACGGCCAGGAGACCTAAAGTCACTCAGCACGCAACGGTCCGTCATTAAGTAGCTTTAATAGTCTTCATAGCACTTTATGAGGGCGTTACCAGTAACCCCCTGTCTTAATGTACTTTAAACCCTGCATAACTGAGGGCCGGAGGGGTCTGGTGAACTCTATATAAGCCACCCCTCCTCAGTGTAGAGGGTTCGCACCCCTGTAACTCATATACACAGAAACCAGTCGACCGCCTCCGGGCTCCGAGACGTAGGGCTGTTACTTCCTCCGAGAAGGGCCTCAACTCGCTAAACACTCGTGTGTACAACTAATCCATAGCTAGGATCTTGCCTCTCCATACCTACCCCCCATTCTACTGTCAGACTTAGAACCACGACAGTTGGCGCCCACCGTGGGGCCGGTGTCTTAGCGACTTTTTGGAGAAGTTGCAATTTGTCCGATTGCCTTCATCATGGTTTTCGGCGGAGCTCTGGTCGAGGGCCGCGAGATCCGTCTCGGTGTGCTCGCTTTCATCACCGACGACTCCGCTTGGCCCCAGGAGGCACCACTCGACATCGACGCGCTCCCCGTCCGCGGGGCGACGCACTTTCGGGCGTGTGTCCGCGGCGTCCTGCTGCGGCAGCCATCGACCCCATACCGGTCGACTCCTGTGCCGTCCTCCCTCCCTGTCTCCCACCAGCGCAAGCGCTCCGGTCGGTCGAGACTTCAGCGATGGGTGAGACACGCAGTGGCTCGCCAATCGGCCACCACCCAAGTCGCGGCAATAGAGCCCGACGAATCTCTCTATGGCCTGTTTGATCTGTCGACTGGCTCCGTGGAGACTGCATCCGAGTGCGACAACAGTGATCCAGCGGCGGAGGTCCTGATGGTCAACGGGCCTCGTAGCCCTCCCGGTTTCCCCCGCACCGAGGAATGGACGACGGAGGAGACCCCGCTCAGGCCCACGAAGAATATCAACCCGAGCCACTCACTTCTCAGCAAAGAAAAGATCTTCGCCGCCGGAACATGGATGCCCTGCATACTCCCATCGCAGGAGAAACTCCTGAGGCTCGTTCCTTGGAAGAGGCGCGTTTGGCCAACTTGGCTGAACGCACTCGACTGGAGAACCTCCAGTGAGCACTCGACGAGCGTGCGCGTCAATGAGTACCTGACTCCAGACAACGTCAGGTCTTTCCTCAACCGACTCAGGTATATCAAACCCCGATTCAGAATTTGGCAGCTGCAGCCCGTATAGCAGAGTCAATTCAGCCCTCCCAGTCGGAGGTTGGAAGAGGCTTGATGCAGATCAGGGATTTGCTCCGGGCGGCAGGAGATCAGAATTCAGTTGTGTCACAGTCGCGCAACAGGATTCATAGTCGATCCGTCGCTACGAATACTGTACAGTCGGCTCACAGCCCAAGGTCGCCTCCGAGGCGCGTAGGACGTGAAGGCCGGCGAGACCACTATGATGACCGATTTGATCGTGACGATAGGCGTCGAGTGCCCACTCCTCCCCCAAGAAGTGGGTCTAACGTCCATCGGCAGCAAGATGACAGACGCCAGCTCAGTGTTGGGCGGAGAGCTCCGATCGATCCCAGAGAACCAGGCTTTGACGCGAGATCCATCATCGTGCAAGGTTTGGTCGACCGGAACAGAGCTCATAGAGGTGGCCATGACAGAGATGTGCCCACTAGCAGCCGAGTCCATGTTTTAGGTCCACAATGCTTTAGCAGAGCCATCAGAGCCGCAGTGATACCCCCCAATTTCAGGTTGGCGACTTGGGTAAGTAAGTTCACCAGAGAGTCCAAGCCTGAAACTTGGCTTGAAGACTACCGAGTGGCGGTACAGATTGGTGGTGGTAATGATAAGGTGGCCATGAAGCATTTGCCGCTCATGCTAGAGGGTTCGGCCAGGGCGTGGTTGAACCAGTTAGCTCCTAGCAGCATTTACACCTGGGAAGATCTTTCTCGAGTGTTCGTCAGGACGTTCGAGGGAACTTGCAAGCAACCGGCCAGACTGACGGAGCTGCAAGTCTGCATACAAAAGTCGAGTGAAACACTCAGAGATTACATCCAGAGATGGATCACCTTGCATCACACCGTGGAGAATGTGTCGGACCACCAAGCGGTCTGCGCCTTCAAGGATGGAGTCAAGAATAGAGAGTTGAGCCTGAAGTTTGGTCGAACCGGAGATATGACCCTGGGTCGAATGATGGATATTGCCACCAAATACGCCAACGGTGAAGAAGAGGATAGACTCCGGAGTGGCAAGTATAAGCCGAGTCAGTCGGAAAAGGGAAACTCCAGTCGGAAACAGAAGCGGAAGGCCGAGCCAGCTGCTCCTGGAGAGGCTCTGGCCGTGACTCAGGGTAAATTCAAAGGGAAGCCCAAAGGATCTTGGAACCCCAAGAAGGTAAAGGATAAATAAGGTAATGACGTGATGGATCTACCGTGTCACATCCACATGAAGAAAGATGAGGAGGGTAACTTCATCTACCCGAAACATACCAGTCGCCAGTGCCGGCTCTTAATCCAGCAGTTTCAAGGGAAACAACCCAAGGACATGGAGAAGGAGTCGGACAAGGCTGAGGACAAGGAGGACAGTGATGGAGAGTACCCTCATGTCAATTCCACCCTGATGATTTTTGCTGACGTAGAGAGCAAAAGTCGACTGAAAGTGATCAACCGAGAGGTCAATATGGTCGCCCCAATGATGCCAAGTTATCTGAAATGGTTGCAAACTCCCATTACGTTCGACCAATCCGATCACCCCACTCTCATTGCCACCCCTGGGAGGCAAGCGCTGGTGGTCGACCCCGTCGTCGAAGGCACTCGACTGATGAAAGTCTTGATGGATGGCGGCAGTGGGTTGAATATACTGTATGCAGAGACGCTCAAGGGAATGGGCATTCTGATGTCCAGGCTCAGCTCCAGCAACATGAGTTTTCACGGAGTCATTCCTGGGAAGAAGGCTGAGTCACTTGGTCAAATAGCTCTGGATGTGGTGTTCGGCGACTCGAAGCATTTCCGCAAGGAGAAGCTGACGTTTGAAGTCGTGGATTTCCAGAGCGCTTACCACGCTATTTTGGGAAGACCAGCCTATCCCCGCTTCATGGCTCGTCCATGTTATGTGTACCTCAAGTTAAAGATGCCTGGCCCCAAGGGCGTGATCACTATCACTGGCAGCCGGAAGAAGGCAGAAGAGTGTTTCCAGAAAGGCTCGAAGATCGCGGATGCCCAGATAACAGTGGTTGAGCTGGAGGAATATAAGAAAAATGCAGATCCGAGTGATTTGCTGCGGGCCAAGAAGCCCGCCACAGAGTCAGCGTTCCAGTCGTCAGGGGAGACAAAGCTAGTTCATATCCACCCGACTGACCCCAACGCAGCTCCGACCCATATTTCCACAACACTCGACTCTAAATAGGAAGAAGTGCTCATCCAGTTCCTCCGTGAGAACTGGGACATCTTTGCATGGAAGCCAGCTGACATGCCGGGTGTTCCCAGGGGACTAGCTGAGCATCGCCTTAGAGTCGACTCAAAAGCAAAACCTGTTAAAGAACATCTTCGACGGTCCGCCGTTCAGAAGAAAAAATCCATTGGCGAGGAGGTGGCTCGACTCCTTGCAGCAGAGTTTATCCGAGAGATATACCACTCCGAGTGGCTCGCCAATGTCGTCATGGTTCCCAAGAAGGACAACTCACTTTGCATGTGCATTGATTTCAAACATATCAATCGGGCCTTCCCGAAAGATCATTTTCCTCTCCCTCGCATCGACCAAATTGTCGACTCGACTGCGGGGTGCGAGAGATTGTCTTTTTTAGACGCCTATTCTGGGTATCATCAGATCCATATGTATGGACCTGACGAAATTAAAACAGCTTTCATCACTCCATTCGGGTGCTTCTGCTATATCACCATGCCATTCGGCCTCAAGAATGCCGGAGCCACGTTCATGAGGATGATTCAAAAGTGTCTACTCACTCAAATCAGTCGGAATGTGGAAGCATACATGGATGATATCGTAGTCAAGTCACGAAAGGGTTCCGACCTATTGACTGACCTAGCTGAAACATTTGCCAATCTCAGGAGATATGATATCAAGCTCAACCCATCAAAGTGCACGTTCGGAGTGCCTGGCGGAAAGTTACTCGGTTTTCTCGTTTCAGAGCGAGGAATCGATGCTAATCCAGAAAAAGTTAGCACCATACTCCGAATGAAATGCCCTTTGCGTGTGCATGATGTCCAGAAGCTTACTGGATGCTTGGCCGCGTTAAGTCCATTCATCTCTCGCCTCGGTGAAAAGGCGTTGCCTCTTTACCGACTGATGAAGAAGGCATACAAGTTTGAGTGGACTCCAGAAGCTGATGCGGCGTTTGCCGACCTAAAAGCTCTGCTCTCCACCCAGCCGGTGCTTGCTGCTCCAATCAGCAAAGAGCCTCTGTTGCTTTACATTGCAGCCACAGGACAAGTCGTCAGTACAGTACTTATGGTCGAGCGGGAAGAAGAAGGTAAAACCTTCAAAGTTCAGTGCCCAGTGTATTATCTTTCTGAAGTTTTGACCCCATCGAAGCAAAGATATCCTCATTATCAGAAGCTCGTATATGGGATCTACATGACCATGAAGAAGGTTGCCCATTATTTCTTTGATCATGACATTACAGTCGTCAGCGATGCTCCATTGTCAGAGATTCTGCACAACAGAGATGCAACTGCTTGAGTGGCTAAATGGGCGATTGAACTCCTTCCCCTTGATATCAAATTTGAGGCAAAGAAAGCCATTAAGTCCCAGGCTATAGCAAATTTCCTTGCCGAGTGGATTGAACAGCAGCAGCCGACTCAAGTTCACTCGGAACATTGGACCATGTTCTTTGATGGCTCTAAGATGTTAAATGGTTCTGGTGCTGGGGTAGTTTTGGTTTCTCCCTGAGGAGATAAGCTCAGATATGTGCTCCAGATCCACTTTGATTCCTCCAACAATGAAGCAGAATATGAAGCACTTTTGTATGGGTTGCGCATGGCCATTTCACTCGGCGTCCGGCGCCTTATGGTTTATGGCGACTCAGATTTGGTGGTCAATCAGGTGATGAAGGAGTTGGACGTTAGAAGCCCAGCCATGACTAGATACTGCAATGCAGTGAGGAAGCTCGAAAAGAAATTCGAAGGGTTAGAGCTCCATCATGTTCCCCGACTGAAAAATCAAGCAGCCGATGACCTAGCGAAGATAGGTTCCAAGAGGGAAGCCATTCCGAGTGGCGTGTTTTTGGAGCATGTTTACACACCATCGGTTCAAGAAGATCCTTTCACGGAAGAAGTCCCACAGCCCAAAAGTGCCACGAATCCGACTGAAGTCGAGGTCCCAGCAGTGGTCGACTTGATCATGGAAGTTTTGGTCATCACTCCCGATTGGACAGTGCCCTATATCGCCTATATTTTGAGAAAAGAACTCCCCGAGAATGAGGAAGAGGCTCGGGAGATCGTCCGCCGATCCAAAGCCTTCACTGTCATGAGGGGTCAATTATACAAAGAAAGTGTGACTGGAGTCAGCCAGAAATGCATAACACCGGAGGAAGGTCGAATGATTCTCAACGACATCCACTCGGGCACCTGTGGCCATCATGCGTCTTCTCGGACCATTGTGGCTAAAGCATACCGAGCTGGTTTTTATTGGCCCAGAGCGAATGAAATGGCAAAGGAGATAGTCAACAAGTGTGAGGGAGGTCAATTTTACTCCAATATGTCACACAAGCCCGCCTCAGCTTTAAAGACCATACCACTTGTTTGGCCCTTTGCAGTATGGGGGATGGATATGGTCGGCCCTTTGAGAACAGGCAGAAGCGGTTTCACCCATGTGCTGGTAGCAGTCGACAAGTTCACTGAGTGGATTGAGGCCAAACCCATCAAGAACCTCGATGCCAGTACTTCTGTCAGCTTTATCAGAGAACTGATATTCAGATATGGAGTCCCGCACAGCATCATCATTGATAACCGGTCAAACTTCGATTCCGAAGAATTCAGAGCTTTCTGCACATCTCAAGGCACATGAGTCGACTATGCTTCAGTCGCCCATCCACAGTCGAATGGACAGGCAGAACGAGCCAACGGGTTGATTCTCAAAGGGTTGAAACCCCGTCTGATGCGTGATCTTAAGCATGCGGCTAGTGCATGGGTTGACAAACTTCCCTCGGTGCTTTGGGGGTTAAGGACCACGCCCAACTGGTCGACTAGAAGAACTCCATTCTTCTTGGTCTATGGAGATGAAGCAGTCTTGCCGAGTGATCTTCTCCACAATGCTCCCCGGGTTGAGCTCTACACCGAAGCTGAAGCAGAACAAGCGCGGCAGGATGCAGTCGACCTTTTGGAGGAAGAAAGAGAGATGGCTCTGATCAGATCAACCATCTATCAACAAGACTTGCGTCGATTCCACGCCAAAAACGTGAAGAGTCGAGCCTTCCAGTAAGGAGATTTAGTTCTCCGAGTGGATCAGCAGAAACCACACAAGCTCGCTCCTTCTTGGGAAGGCCCCTTCATCATCACCAAGGTTCTCCACAATGGAGCATACCGTCTTTACAATGTCGAGCATCAGATTGACGAGCCCCGAGCTTGGAACGCGGAGCTTCTCCGCCCCTTTTACACTTAAGAATTCACTCGGATGAGTTGTAATAAAAGTACTCCTGTAGTTTATTTATCAAAGACAAGAGCTTATAGTTTTCCCAGTAATTGTTATTACTTTTGTCCATATAAAACAATTCCCCAGTGGGTGGCTTGGCTGCGAATCCGATTCGCCTAAGCTTGTAAAAAAATCCTAACCGAGTGGTGAGCCAGTCTCCCACACGAAGGCTTAGCTGCGAAATCCGTTTTGCCTAAGTTAAACAAAATCCTACCGAGTGGTAAGCCAGCCTTCCACTCGGAGGCTTAGCTGCAGTCCAAGTACTCGCCTAAGTTAAACAAAATCCTACCGAGTGGTAAGCCAGCCTTCCACTCGGAGGCTTAGCTGCAGTCCAAGTACTCGCCTAAGTTAAACAAAATCCTACCGAGTGGTAAGCCAGCCTTCCACTCGGAGGCTTAGCTGCAGTCCAAGTACTCGCCTAACTTAAACAAAATCCTACCGAGTAGTAAGCCAGCCTTCCACTCGGAGGCTTAGCTGCATCATTGCGCTCGCCTAAGTACAAATACAACGTGCGCTCTGCAAGGAGGACGAGGTACAGGTCGACTGCTACCCTCTCCTTCCGAGCTATGCCACAAATACAACATGCGCTCTACAAGGAGGACGAGGTGCAGGTCGACTGCTATCCGAGTGGAGAGCAAACCTCCCACTCGGGGGCTTAGCTGCAGCCCAGTGCTCGCCTAAGTATCTGAAATCCTACC
>NC_057801.1:762035121-762035509 GCF_018294505.1 Triticum aestivum
TGCGCTCGCCTAAGTACAAGTACAACGTGCGCTTCGCAAGGAGGACGAGGTGCAGGTCGACTGCTACCCTCTCCTTCCGAGCTACGCCACAAATACAACGTGCGCTCTGCAAGGAGGACGAGGTGCAGATCGACTGCTACCCTCTCCTTCCGAGCTACGCCACCAATTCAAAATCCTACCGAGCGGAGAGCAAACCTTCCACTCGGGGGCTTAGCTGCAGCCCATTGCTCGCCTAAGTATTTGAAATCCTACCAAGTGGAGAGCAAACCTCCCACTCGGGGGCTTAGCTGCAGCCCAGTGCTCGCCTAAGTATCTGAAATCCTACCGAGTGGAGAGCAAACCTCCCACTCGGGGGCTTAGCTGCAGTCTAGCGCTCGCCTAAGTATGT
>NC_057801.1:762035616-762047996 GCF_018294505.1 Triticum aestivum
AGTGGAGAGCAAACCTCCCACTCGGGGGCTTAGCTGCAGCCCAGTGCTCGCCTAAGTATCTGAAATCCTACCGAGTGGAGAGCAAACCTCCCACTCGGGGGCTTAGCTGCAGCCCCAGTGCTCGCCTAAGTATCTGAAATCCTACAGAGTGGAGAGCAAACCTCCCACTCGGGGGCTTAGCTGCAGCCCCAGTGCTCGCCTAAGTATCTGAAATCCTACCGAGTGGAGAGCAAACCTCCCACTTGGGGGCTTAGCTGCAGCCCGGTGCTCGCCTAAGTTTTTGAAAATCCTACCGAGTGGAGAGCAAACCTCTCACTCGAAGGCTTAGCCGCAGCCCAGTGCTCGTCTAAGTATATTGGGGAACAAGTCGATTGCAATGAGCGCTTCACTTTAACCTGCAAAAGACATCTCAAACCAAATGCAAACATATTCAACGTCGAATCCAAGTTCGGATAACACCTAACGAAACCGAAAGTGCTCAGGCACTAAGCCTGTTATGGTTTGTCGGTTACAAAATTCACTCGGCATACCGAGGCAAATTTAAAGTATCAAGCTCAGAAGTTTTTTACCCCTCTTGTGGAGGGCTGGAAGGTGCAACAAACTCGTCCAGGTCTATTCCATCTGCAATTCGAGTGGCGGCGGCGATGAAGGTCTCCATGAAGGATCGGAAATCGTGCTTCTTGGTGTTAGCCACCCTAAGGGCCACCAGCTTGTCCTCTCGCGCATCCTTGCAATGAACGCGGACCAGAGACGGAGCAACATCCGCACCACACCTGGCCGAAGACTTCTTCCACTCTTGCACTCGACTTGGGACCTCGTTCAGTCGAGTCATCAGAGACTCGAGGTCGTTCTGGAGCGTTTCTCTTGGCCAGAGTGTTGTATCGATGCGAGAAGTTGCGACCTTCAGCCTTGCAAGATAGTCGACGACAATAGCAACACGAGATTCAAGCCGGAGCACATTCATGGCGACTTCGTCTCCCACGGGAGAGTTGACGGGGTCCAAGTTTACTTCCAGTCGACCAGTCTCCTCTTCAAAGTTCTGGCAAAATTCTGCAAGCACAACCACCGATTCAAGACAACAGTCGGAGATCACAATTGAAACGTCTGTTTGTTACAAAGGATTACCTTCAAGCATGAGGAATAGCTTCTTGGCGAGTCCACCCAGATAAGCCTCCAGATCATTCTTCTTTCCCTCAACTCGCTGGCCTTGTCATTCAGGGCAACCTTGTCACTTTTCAGTCGACTAACCTCCTTGTTGGCAGCATCAAGAGCAGCCTTCAGATTGGTGTTTTCTTCATTCAAGCTTGGCAACTGAAGCCAGCTTTTCATCTGCGAGCTTGGTCTTCTCTAAAGCCGCTTTCTGCAACTCAGCCAAGTCAAGGTCTTTCTTCTTCAGGGCATCCCTCACTTTTTCTGCAAAATTACAGTGAGATCAGACTCTGAAACAAATGAGAGGCAAAAGCAGTCGTCGGAGACCTCACCAAACATACCTTTAGCCTCCTCCTTCGCCTTCGTTAGGTTCTCCTGGGTCAGTTTCAGATCAAACTCGAGCTGGATATGTTTGTTCTCCATCTCAGTGTAACGAGCCGCAAGGTCGCAGGATTTCTACGAAGAACCAATCGACAGACGTCAAAGACAATTCACTTCCGGGTGACTAAGGAAAAATCATAGCGTTTCTAAGACTATGGCCGAATACAAACATTCGACCACAGTCTCGGGGACTACACCCAGTGGGTGCACTCAGCATGCCCCCACTAGTTTCATCAGTTAGAGTCGACCAGTCGACCAACAAAAAAAAACGGGAGATGTTCTTCAGACTATAGTCGACTTCCAGCAGTCGACCACAGTCTCAGGGACTACACCCAGTGGGTGCACTCAGCGTGCCCTCACCGGTCTATGAATCTATTCGACCTAGTCGAGTAAGGAAAAAACTTAAGACATAAAGCCTATGGTCGACTGCCAACAGTCGACCATAGCCTTGGGGACTACACCCAGTGGGTGCACTCAGCGTGTCCCCACTAATCCGGAATTTCAATCGACACACCCACTGGGTGTAGGACAAACTCTAAGAATTTCAGAAAGAAGAGTTTTCAGATATCATATCCTAACAGAACAGGCAGTGACCGACTGACCTGAACATTACTCTGAAGAGCCGAACTGGCGTCATAGGCTGCCTGGCTGGCTTCTCGTATTGCCTTCACTTGCTCCATCATGACCCCCGCTTGGCGTATTGCTTCTTTAGCAGCACTAGCTTGGTCTTCTGGAATGTGGTAGGTTGAGAAAAGCAAGGGTTGAGCAGCACTCGACGACGAAGGACGAGCACTCGTCAACGACACCGCAAAGGTTACGGTAGGCCGAGTGACATTGTCTCCCTCCACGACCAACGTCTCGGGTGCTGGCACATCCTGAGTCGCCTTGCCAGCAGACGCTTTCTTGCTCCTCCTCTGCCTTGGTGGTTCCTCATCGTCGTCGTCGGGAAGATCGATAACGACGTTAGATGAAGCTGTAGAAAAAGAATCAAAATTAGAGACAAGAAGCCAATCGACTGAAGACGGAACTACAAGAGTCATACCAGGTTTCGAAGTAACAACATCCTCCATCTCCTGATCTCCAGCTCTGGCCGAGGTATCAGAAGTAGCAGCACTGCAGTTTCAGAAGACAGTCGATTAGCTCATGAGTCGACCAAGAATAAGTTCATGAGGATCAGAAAAATTCAAGCTACACCATTACCCTGAGATAGTGGGGATCACCATCTTCATCTTCGGCAAGACCTTCGCCGACTTCAACGGCGCCACCCGAGATTGCTTCGGAGCTTTCTCAGTCGGCGCCGGAGAAGTAGTACGAGGGCGCTTGGACGACTGCGTGACGGTTGTGACCCCCTTACCGCGCTCAACCGCGGGATCATGGACAAGCTTCGAGCGTCTTTCCGAGCGAGGAGGTACAACTTCCTCCTCCTCCTCCTCTTCTTCCTCCTCACCAGAGTCATCACCCTCATCATCGTCGTCAGCATCCGAATCCCACTCCTCCGGGCTTTCGCCCCCACTTCCTTCCTCTTCCTCAGTCGGTGTTTGCGCTCCATTGGGCATCGAGTATAACTCCGTGGTGGCCTATCAGGCAACAAAGCAAAACAAAGATCACTCGACCAATTCGCAGCGAAGCAGAATGAATAAAGCAAGATTGCAATTGGAAATAAGTGGCCATACCGTGTCCGGTGTGTAGGTACAGTCGAGTGGTGGGATCCTCCTAGCCCCTCTAGGGTTTTCCTTATTCCCCGTGATTGCGGCCACCCACCTCTCCAGTGTGGCGTCGTCGACCGCTTCTGGATGGACCCGAGTGGTGTCTTCGGTACCACAATACAGCCACATCGGATGGCCTCGATACTGAAGTGGTTGGATGCGCCGCCTAAGGAAGACCTCCAGAAGATCCATACCCGTCACTCCGTCCCTAACGAGTTGGACTACAAGCTCCATCAGCATTTTTACCTGAGCTTTCTCCTCAGGAAGCACTTTCAGAGAAGAGGGTTTGTCCACTTGGTCCATGGAAAACGGAGGGAGACCAGTCGACTGTCCCGGCGTCGGCTCGTCTTGGCAGTAAAACCAAGTCGACTGCCACCCTCTGACCGACTCAGGAACAGTCATGGCTGGGAAAGTACTCTTATTCCTCATCTGAATCCCAAGACCCCCGCACATCTGGATAACCTTAGTCCTCTCGTCACCCGGACTCGCCTTTTTCACCGTCTGTGAGCGACAGGTGAATATGTGCTTAAAGAGACCCCAATGAGGTCGACAACCCAGGAAGTTCTCCCACATGGAAATGAAAGCAGCGAGATGGGCGATAGAATTGGGAGTGAAATGGTGGAGTTGCGCTCCAAAGAAGTTCAAGAACCCTCGGAAGAAAACACTCGGTGGCAGAGAGAATCCATGATCGATATGAGTGGCTAGGAGGACGCACTCACCCTCCTGCGGCTGCGGTTGACACTCGGACCCCGGAAGCCTTGCTGACCCATGGGGGATCAGACCCTCGTTGGCCAGGTCATTGAGATCCGTCTCGGTGATGGTCGAGCGGATCCAATCCCCTTGGACCCAACCCTTTGACAGGCGGGATCTTGACGAAGATCCGCCCCGACTGGACGCTCTCCCCTTCGCTTTCCGCGCCGGCGTTGCCTTCTTCGCGCGCTCCAAGGCCGCCGTCTTCTCCTTCACCATTGTCACCGGTGAAGCGCGCGAGGAGTGGATAAGCAAAGGCGAGAGCAGGCGCAACGAGCGGAGGCAAAGAGGGCGGAGAGAAGAATGGGAAGGCACTGTTCAAAAAACCCTCGCCCGACGCTTTATATAAGGACACTTCCGAGTGGCTGACGAGTAGGCCCGGGCGGTCCTGTCACATCCCGAAACAGTCGCGCACGCACGATACGTGGCGAAAAAGGCGGCACAGAAATCGAGGTGTCCACGCCTTATCCCATCCGAGTACCGCAGTCCGCCCCGTTTCGCGCGCTTCCCAAAATTTGGATCCCACAAGATCCGCTAGCGGCAGATCAATCAGTCAGACGATATCTTTCCTACGATCCGTCGCTCGGAAGTTCACTAAAGGTCAAAAGTTCACTCGACAGAAGAAAGGAATGGATCAAGGCGACTGAAAGAAAAGTTGATGACAACGCCAATAAGAAAAATCGCTGATCCAGGATACGACATAATCAAAGCACGGGAAATAGGTCGGAGAAAATCATCAACTCCTTCCTCACTCGAACCTCGATCCATTCGGGGGCTAATGATGAGGTTATGTACCTAGGGTAGGATCATTGATCTGTCTAGGATACCATACCCAAGGACACCCTTAGAAGAAGCTACCTTCCAGTCGGCCAAGAGGGACTTCACTCGACGAACCCAAGGACACTCGACCATGAAGCTAACCACTCGACGGCCAGGAGACCTAAAGGCACTCAGCACGCAATGGTCCGTCATTAAGTAGCTTTAATTGTCTTCATAGCACTTTATGAGGGCATTACCAGTAACCCCCTGTCTTAATGTACTTCAAACCCTGCATAACTGAGGGTTGGAGGGGTCTGGCGAACTCTATATAAGCCACCCCCCTCCTCAGTGTAGAGGGTTCGCACCCCTGTAACTCATATACACAGAAACCAGTCGACCGCCTCCGGGCTCCGAGACGTAGGGCTGTTACTTCCTCCGAGAAGGGCCTGAACTCGCTAAACACTCATGTGTACAACTACTCCATAGCTAGGATCTTGCCTCTCCATACCTACCCCCCATTCTACTGTCAGACTTAGAACCACGACATGTACATCCATGACGATTTTATGACAGAATTAAGATAGTCATACATGTGCTGTCGTAGAAGTGTTCCATGACATTACCAGAATTATCATCACGGAAGTGTCCACTTCCATGACGATAAATCACGCGTCACAGAAGTGCTTTCATCAAGGGTGACCGACACGTGGCATCCACCGTAACGGAACGCTGTTAAGCTATCAGGTCCGATTTTGGATCCGATAACCCGTTAACAGCCCGGACCAATGGGCATTTTCCACGTGTAAAATCATCATTGGCCGAAGGAAACACCTGTTGCCTCACCATTGGGATAGATGTCATCCACTCATTGGACAGGAGGCGCCTATGAAAGGTTGACATGTGGCACGGCCCAACAGTGGCCCATTCCGGTGAAAAAGGCCGGCCCATTAAAAATTAGCAGGCTGGCCCATATAAGGCCTACTTGTGTCAGGTCCATTTAAGCCCACGGCCCATACGACATGTGCCAATTCGTCCCGTCAACGACCCGTTAAAGATTTGACACCATTGCAGCATATCGTTGGTTTGAGCCCGTTAACAGCCTGCTACATATTTGGGCTCAATATCGGCCCGATGAGATTTCGGCCTGTTAACGGCCCATTCAATGGATGGGCCAATTTTCAGGATGTACATCTTTCGGCCTTTTAGCAATCCATTTAGATGTTGGGCTAATTTCCGGCCCGGTGTGTCTTTCAGCCTGTTGACGGCCCATAAATCTGATGGGCCATTTGTAGTCGGACCTGAGTTTCGGCCTTTTAGCTGCCCATTTAAGTGTTGAGCCAATTTCCGGCCCGGTGTCACTTTCAGCCTGTTGACGGCCCATAAATCAGTTGGGCCATTTGTAGTCAGACCTGAGTTTTGGACTTTTAGTGACCCATTTAAGTGTTGGGCCAATTCCCGGCCCTGTGTGCCTTTCGGCCTGTTAACGGACCATAAATGAGTTGGGCCGTTTGTAGTCGGACCTTAGTTTTGGCCTTTTAACGGCCCATGCCCTTCATGGTCCAATACCAGCCCGGTTTCTCTTTCGGCCTGCTAAAGGCCCACAACAAAGTTGGGCCATTTACAATACGACCTGACTTTCGGCCTCTTAGCGGCCCATGCTCTTCATGGTCCAGTACAAGCCTGCTGTCTCTTTTGGCCTGCTAAAGGCCTACAGTATAGTTGGGCCATATGTAGCCCAAACTTAGTAACGGCCTATTAACGGCCCGTAAAATAAATTGGGCCCACCTGTTGCCTGCTTCGATGTCGGCCTGTTAACGACCCGGGAGGTAAGAGGGCCGACCATTAACTTCCAGCCTAGTAACGGCCCATTAACTTAATGGGCCCACTAAAGTTCGTACATGTCTTTAGGCCAAATTAGATAATTTGAGCCCATTACGACGAGAAATTATGCACAGGACCAAAACCGATCAAGCAAAGGTATAGCATACAGGGAATAACGTTGCACATCCAGCATATATTACAGGAAATTACATCCACTAGGCAATCAAAGATTGATGCCAGTGCAAATAAATGAGCAGAACCTAACCATCTACAACGTCACAATCTGCAACCTCAGCACAGATGACGCCCATAAGCATGTGGGCAAGTTCTTGCTGCTTTGCTACACTGTCTCTGAAAACATTGATCAGTTGTTGTGTCGCACGACTCTGCACCTCTGATTCATCCACCATTTCCATCAATGCTTTAGCCATTCATTGGTTCACAAACATACATTTATTCCGTTGCATTCGAGACAGAGGATACTGAACAGATTCAGATGGCGATTTTGGCAGGCTTGTATTATTGATAGTGGAGAGTGTCTCGACCACTACATCATAACAGAAATTAGGACGGGAACCAAACAGATTAATCATGAGTTATTGCCATACTACCTGGCCTAGATTTACTGGAAAGGAACAATGGGGTTGCCTTGTTGTTTTCAGAGTTTGTCTTCTTATCTTCAGCAGCCTGCACAAAATTAACACACTAGCATTGCTATCATTGGCCGAGTCAGATAATAGGAAAGCAACATTGACACAACGAACATTTGGGAAACTAGCCTACACCAAATTAACACAATATGGCACAACTATCATTAGCCATGTAAGGTAATATGAAAGCAACATTGACACAATGAATAAATGGGCAACCAGAGAAGCACTACAATCCAGTAATGTGTGTGATATGAGATAGTACATTCATGCAGCTCAGAATGCAAAACTACCATGCAGTTTTCCTTACAAAAATCAACATTGGCGCCTTTAACATTTTGCTACAACTAATTTTAGATCAGATAGAAGTTAGATTCATGCTGATTAACAAAATACATGCTGATGTAAAAATATAGTGATATACAAGAGGTACTTACATCAACATTGGAGCACAGAGAATTCCCGCAAGATATTTTCCTCGAATACGATCCCAATGGAGGAAGTCTTCTATCGTTTAACCTTATTTTCTAAAAGAGAGATGGGTAAGAAACATGTAGAAAATATGATCAGAATGCTATAAAATTTCATGATGCAAGGATACGCACACGCTTCTTAGAATGGAGTTGACATTCTTTTGTTGGACTGGAGCGGACTAGTTCTTTGGCCACTGGAATCTGCTTATTATCAGTGGGAGTTGGGTTTCTCTGTGCTGGAGCAGTATCTATGAAAATGGAGTTGGTTTATTATCTCCTGGCGTTTGGATCTTTTGCAAAGACCTGGTTTGTAACCCTTCAGATTCTAACATAGCCGTCTTCCCCTTGCATGCCTTATATAGAAGAATGGTGATTCAGTTATAAAACATGCTATAGCAGAGATGGAACAGGTACTGAAGAATAGAAAGGCATGACATATTGACATGTATTCCCTCCATCCGGAAATAAATGGATGGGTCTAGGCGTATTTTAGTTCTAGATACATCCAATTTTATCCATTTCTGTGACATGTAATCCGGACGGAGGGAGTATGATGTAAGAGCTAGGAATACGATAGGACAACACAGTAAAAAAACACTGAAAAACCCACTGCATAACCAAAGTATTCAAACCCACTGATATGAGATAGTATAATCATGCAGCTCAGGATGCAAAACTACCAGCAGTTTTCCTTACAAAAATCAACATTGTGGCCTTTAATCATACATTTTGCTACAACTAAATTTAGATAAGATAAATGTTGGATTCACGCCGATTAACAAAATACATGCTAATGTAAAAATATAGTGATATACAACAGGTACTTACATCTACATTGGAGCACAGAGAATTCCTGCAAGAATCTTTCCTCATAAACGATACCATTACAGAAATTCTTCTATCTATTAAGCTTATTTTATAATAGAGAGATGGGTAAGAAACATGTAGAAAATATGATCAGCATGCTATAAAATTTCATGATGCAAGGATACGCACATGCTTCTTAGAATGGAGTTGACATATTTTTGCTGGACTGGAGTGGACTAGTTCTTTGGCCACTGGAATCTGCTTATTATCAGTAGGTGTTGGGTTTCTCTGTGC
This sequence comes from Triticum aestivum, assembly GCF_018294505.1. Classification (NCBI taxonomy): domain Eukaryota; kingdom Viridiplantae; phylum Streptophyta; class Magnoliopsida; order Poales; family Poaceae; genus Triticum; species Triticum aestivum. The sequence continues at coordinate 762,044,407 of NC_057801.1, forward strand.
TGGAGCAGTATCTATAAAAACTGGAGTTGGTTTATTATCTCCTGGCATTTGGATCTTTTGCAAAGGCCTTGTTTGTAACCCTTCAGATTCTAACATAGTCGTCTTCCCCTTGCATGCCTTGTATAGAAGAATGGTGCTTTAATTATAAAACACGCGATAGCAGAGAGATGGAATAAGTACTGAAGAATAGAAAGGCATGAAATATTGACATGTATTCCCTCCATCAGGAAAAAATGGATGGGTCTAGGCATATTTCAGTTCTATATACATCCTTTTTTATCCATTTCGGCAACATGTAATCCAGACGGAGGGAGTATGGTGTAAGAGCTAGGGATACGACAGGACAACACAGCAAAAAACACTAGTTGAATGTAAACTTGTATGCTAGCGGAATACGTACAGAAAATAACTAAGGCAACATACACGTGTATGATTGGGAAACTAAGATGGCATTGCAACAGAGCACTAGAACAACACTTCAATGTAAAAAAACATGGTATGGTAGATAGATGAAGTACATACTAATGAATAACAATGCATAAGATATTCAGAAGCATGATGTCCAAATTAAGCAGATGGCATTGCGATAGAGTAGAATGGCAGTACTTGAATTTACAAACATGTTATCATGAATGGAATAGGTACTGAAAAACAGGAAGACATGACATATTTACATGCATGATCAGCATGCTAAGCACATGGCATTGCAACAGAGTAGATACACTCCAGGACATTATATGCATGTTGTACCCATATCACATGCCAAGTTAGAGCAAGGACCTTGTGGGGTGAAGAGGATTCATCATCTTTTTGCAAGTCTTCTAAAGAACTGCCTTTACATGTTCCATCATATTGGGTATCATTGACATCAAGTTTATTGTCCTTTACATTGCTCCGTGAGGTTCTTGTGGATATATCAGTGTGTGCAATTATATCTGACATGCATGGAAGACAACTAGTAGTTAGATTTATGTAATGAGTGCCTATAGGAGACGACATAAATAGTTGGGCTGGGGTTAACTAGGAGCAACAGGTCTCATAAACTAAAGGGAGAACACAAATGAAAGCTACAGAATATGTATCGTTTGTACTCGAGATTAACTAGATGGCACACAAAAGTATTAAAGAACAACATAGGTAATACTAGAAGTGGTATAATACTATAATCACCAGCCTGTGGGTTAGCATTGGCTGATGGATGATAACTATGGAACAATGTTACCTAAAGAACAAGTATCTTAGCTAAACTATGGAACAACGTTAACTCTTGAACAAGACCCGTAAGAGATCAGCATGAATATACAGTGAAATGTGATGATCTATTTTCCATGCTTAGATGAATAACAAAGCCATAAATGTTGCACACAAGTAAGATGAGGGTACAACCTATCTGGCTGCCATCCATAGGAGTGAGCATCATGTGCTGCCTTGTCGATGGCCCTGCAGTTGTTGTGGCTGTCCATGTCGGGCACGCGCATTCGATGCAGGGAACTGTTGAGTGGGGACTATAGCTCCCTTCTGGTGTATGCTTCCCTTGTTGGAGCAGCTGCGGTGAGTCGGAAGACGGTGTGTCTGAAGATGCAGATAACACATAATGTTAAGAACGACATATCTCTTTGATCTGAAGAAATACACTAAGAGATCAATAGCAAGGTACGAGAGTGGTCACACGTCTGTTGACTGAAGACTAAATTGGGGTCACATGATTTTATTTTATTTTGGTACTGTCCGATCTATACCCGATGGCTTGATGGCCGTCTTGTGCCTCCCGGCTGACACTGTTCGGAATCTTCCCCGAAGAGCCAGCGACCAATGGCAGAGCAGCCTGCCTCCATCGTCCGTGGCCCCGGCCAAAACCCCGCTCCCCGCCCGCACTACCGTGGTTGCGCCGCCCCCGGGCCAATCCACAAAGACTCCCCATCATCCAGATCCGGCGGCGGCAGTACCTTCAACCCACGCAACTCTAAAAGATAGCCATCTAAGTGCTGCTTCCGCGGTGAACTTGCGGCCCCGCACCCTTACGTTAGACACCAGCCAACCGACAGCCTAGGAGCTTCGCCGCCTCGAGGGGTGCTACTTCCCATTGTTGGGAATCGATTGGCCCAGAATAAAAATTCAGACAACTGACGCCTAAATAAAGTGATTTGAGATGAGGGTGCGACCTATCTGGCGGCATTGTGAAGTAGGTAGGTCCAGCTGCCGAGTCGGTGAGGCCAGCGCGGTTGTGGTGGCGACCGGCGGCAGGGAAAGAGCGATGTCGCAACGGTAGACGGCTACGGGGAAGCAGCGCCAGGACTCTGGACGGATCCGAAGTTGGAGCCACTCCGGCGCCGTGAACAATGGCGGGGGTGAATCAGCTCCGGTACGGTTCACGCAGCCGTCGGCGAGGCAGCACCAGCAGCACGGAGTAAGAGGCACACGGCCCAGTGCACAACGGCAAATGGATAGCGTCTCCGACATTAGGGAGGAAGTCGGCTGTGAAATTGGTGCGGTGGGGGGCGCCATGGAGGTGGGGCTGAGGTTTTGTGGCTTGGGAGAAGGGAGCTTCCCGGGGAGAAGGTGATTTGGCGCCCACAAGGTATGAATGGGGGGGGGGGAATTGGGAGGGAAGTGGAACCATGTCTTACGGACGCATTTGTCTGAAATGTGAGGGGGAGTTACAGGTCTACCCTTGCCTATACGCTGCTCGGCTTGGGTCTGTGTACTGAGGGTCGGGGATAGTAGAGTAACTTTGCTTCTCCCCAAATAGTGGGCGGGAGCGATTTCGGGCGAGGAGGGAGTGTTTTGAACTATAGTGGACGCGAGCGATTTCAGGCGAGGAGAGCATGTTTTGAAATAGCGGGTGCGAGCTATTTCGGGCGAGGAGAGCGTGTTTTGCTGACCATGGTTTATGAATTATTTGGCACATGTCATTTTGGCCGAGGAGAAGGCACGCTTGGATGAAGTTACGAACCTACCCTCGATGCAGAACGGGCCAATTGATGCGTGTCCCACATAGGACGGTAATTTCACGTCTCCCATTTATTTGCTTGGGCGAATTCCACCGAGCAGAGAGGATGTTTAACGGTTCGTTCAAATTTTGGGAGAACGAGCAGAGAGCATCCATGTCTACCTTACCAAGTCGATTCGAATCAAATTTTGAAATATTAGCTTGCCACTTCTTTTTTAGATGGAGAGATGATGCTCGGGAGTAATGTGTTTTTACATGCTCGTTGCTAGCGATTTACTATATGACAAATAGTTGACCCACTCAAAAACGCGAATCAAACCCAAAATGAAATATTTCGATTCAATGAAATAGCTCGTTCAGTAGGTCAAAATAGTGAACTAAATCCAAAATTGAACACCTCAATCGAGTAGCATGTTGTATAGTATTATAGTACTCCATGAACATGTTGAAAGTCAAATTAATGAAGTTGTTTTATATACGCATATATCCGTTCATGTGTGGATTGCAGACAACATGTTCTCCAACTTAAATATTTGAATGCAAGTTTATATCGAAACATGGTTTATATCAGTCTTTGATGCATAAAACGCGACCTCCCCCTCCCCCGGACTCCTGTTCGCTCTCTCTCTCTCTCTCTCTC
>NC_057801.1:762048363-762079015 GCF_018294505.1 Triticum aestivum
CGCACACAAATACCTTGGCTCTTTGCCCGTAACTCTCTCACGCACCACTCTGTCGTCTCGGAGCTCTTCCCCCCCTCTCAAACTCTCCATCCACCTAGGTCACACATGCACATGCATATCTCACTCGCACTCGATAGGCCCATTTAAAACTCTATCTCTCCCCCTCGTTCTCTCTCCATCTTACACGCACACACACACAATCTCATGCCTAGCTAGCCAAGTACGATGGTCTCTCACTCAATTGTAGGCACACACAGTCCCCCCTATATGTATATGACTAGCTAATCTTAGTCTCCATTACAAACATGTGCATGGTCTATCTTGATTTCTCTCGGGGCCTCTTTCTATCGCGCACGCACTCCCTCGATCTCCCACCCATATAGTCCCCTCACGATCTCGAGGGGATCTCTCTATCACAAACACACCCTCTCTCCCTCCCCATGCGTCCATGCCATCCATGTGTCCCTCTCGACCTTTGTTCCTTGTTGGCCAGACCTCTATTGGACATGTGCTACAGGGGTGTCTCTCTCCGTTGCAAACAATCACACACTAGCTATCTTCGTGTATCTCCTCGCCTTGCTTTTCCATCTCGGAGATGCATGCGTGATATGTTCGCATAAGAAACGAAAAAACACACACTCTCTCTAATTTATCGTTTGTTGTCACTTTCTCTTTCACACACATACTCTTTTTGCACACTTACTCATTCTCCTTCACACGCACTTGATCTATCTCGACTTAGGCACTCTCCTCGGTCCATAGCATATAGATTTATTGAAAAGTCAAACATCACAAAGTTTGACCATGTACATGGAGAAAAACAATTACATCTAGTATGGCAAACATATACCATTAGATTCACCATGAGATGTAGTTTTGTATGATGTATCTTTGGTATTGTAGATATAAATAACATTTGCGTAAACCTGATCAAAGTTACCAAAGTTTGACTTCTAAAAAATTTACATGCACTGCATTATCGAGCGGATGGAATATCTCTTTCCCCCTCTCAGCTATCTGACGCACCACTAAGCCTTATCGAGGCTCCTCAATCTCTCTCAAACTTTATTGGTCAGTTTGGTTCGTGACCTGACCCTCATGCCTTGATGGCCAGTACTGCCTGCTGTGGACGTGAGATGTAAAATATTTCTGCCTGGCCAGGCTTGTGTGTTGCTGAAGCGTTTGGTTCATGCCTGGGCCAGGCAAAGCATCAACGTCCCATCAATCAATCCATGCAGCAATTATTTAATGCTAATATCCATCCATGTTGCTGTTAGCCTCGTGGCGGCATGACCAGGCACGGCCAGGCGTTCGAAATCGGTCGCCTGGGCCAGGCTACTTGCAGTGTCTAGAGTCCAGCCAGGCTAATTAAAGTGCAAGGGAACCCAGGCCAGGCGGGCTTTCTTTTTCACAGGGTAGCAACCAAACAAGCGTGCATGAAATCCAGCCACAACCCCATGCTAGGCAAAAGATGCTCAGGACGCAAGCCAAACTGACCTTATATCTCCCTGGTTCACACATACACATGTCTCGCTCGCGCTATACATATAGACCCATCCAATACTCTCCGCCCTTGTTCTCTCTCCATGTGACACGCAACCCCCTAAGTACCATAATCCCTCACTCCATCCTAGGAGCAAGCACTCCCCCCTCCTAAGTATGATTATCTCTTACTAGACATCAGGAACACACGTATTGTCTCCTTCCATCCATACGTCTATCTCGATATCTCTCGGTGATCTTCTATCGCACACACACCTTGTCACTCGATCTCCCACCCATGTAGTCCCATCACGATCTCCAGGGGATCTCTCTATGACAAACATACACTCTCTCCTCCCCATGTCTGCATTTTCTCTATATGTATCTCTCGACCTATCTCCCTTGTTTGTCAGACCCCTCTTGGCCACGTGCTAGGGGTCTTGCTCTCTCGGTTCCAAACAACCACACACTATCTCCTCACCTTGCCTTCGTTGTCGAAGATGCATGTGTGATATGTTTGCATAAGACACACACACGCCTTTTCTCTACTTTTATCGTGTGTTGTCCATGTGTCTTTCACACACGCACACACACTTTTTTCACTCTCTCTCTCTCTCTAGGGAATCTGTCACGTCCATAAGCATATGGATGTTTTGAAAAGTCAAACCTCAGAAAAGTTTGACCACGTATATGTGGAGAGAAACATTTACATCTGGAACGATCATTAGATTCATCACAACATGTACTTACTTCATATTATCATTTATCTTTGGTATTGTAGATATAAGTAATTTCTTTATAAACCTGGTCAAAGTTTCAAAAGTTTGACTTAAAAAAATGTTGGAACTACATTATCGAACGGAGGGAGTAGGTCTTTCTCTCTCTCTCTCTCTGCTACCTCTCACGGGCCTCCCCTCTCACTTGAACTCTCTATACCGACGGATTATACGCTCACTGTGAGCTTATAGCTCTGTATATTGTTTAGTTGACTGGTCAACCAATCCACATGCTGCCTTGTGAGCTCGTTGTATCTTCATGTGCTGGCCCATGTGGCAGTGGGTGAAAATAAGTAAACTAGAGGGCCAACTGACACGCGGTGAAGTAAACAAAGTTGAAACCACTCGGGGTAGCACCCCGCACGCTAGTAAATTGAGGGCGCATTGAGGTCTTGAGGACACACTTCTTGCACGCGAAGGACGCACTCGTGCACAATTCACCACTGCGCGGCGGCATGCACAGAAGGAGGCACTCGCGCACACCCAGCACACAACACACACCAGCACACGTGTACACCGGCGTCACCGCCGGTTGAGATGGACGGCAAGGCAGCCAACAAGCGAAGGTGGCTCGAGCCAAAACCGCATCCGGCGAGCCTGGACTTCATCAGCAGCCTCCCCGACGACTTTATGCTCGTCATCATCGGCCTCCTCCCCACCAAATCTGCCGTGCGGACCGCCCTGCTCTCCCGGCGGTGGCGCCCCCTCTGGCGCTGCATCCCCCTCAACCTCACCGTGGACAGCTGCCTTTGCGATGGGGATTGCAAATGCATCGCCGCAGTCTCCAAGATTGTTTCATCGCACCCTGGGCCAGCCAGACGCCTTGTCATCCGCATGTTCAGTACCAACTGCAAGGTCCAACCCAAGTTCGACGAGTGGTTCTTATCCCCCGCCCTAGATCAGCTCGAGGAGCTCAGCTTTGAAGCTGGACGATGTCACTCTCTACCGCCGTCCGCGCTCCGCCTCACGCCAACGCTGCGCCGCGCCAGTTTCAGCTCCTGCTATCTTCCCTAGATTAATGTCGCGCCCGCCCTTCTTCTCCCTCAACTCAAGCAGCTCGACCTCTTCGAGGTTGTCATCTCGAAGAAGGCTATGGAGCACCTGCTCCACAGCTGTACTGCGCTCGAGTACCTTCATCTTGAGTAGATCCACGGGTTCATTAGCCTCCACATCACCTCGACGAATCTTCGATGGATTTATGTGTCTTGTTGGCCCCACAACAAGACATCAATTGGGAAGATACCACTCCAGCTGTTCCACGTTATGGTCATTGAGAATGCACCTTTCCTTGAGAGATTGCTTGTATCGGATCTACAAGGTCCAACAAAAATCAGGGTCCTTGACGCGCCGAAATTGACAGCGTTGGTGTACTCGTCTGCCAAATTCTCCGAACTCTTTATTGGATCCGTAATCGTTCAAGTACAACACTCATCTTCTTCTCCGTCTTCTTGAAATTCACATTTTTAAATTTCTTCTTGATGTATTTACGAACGTCTTCTAGAAAATGATTCCCACAAGCTTGACCCAGTCCATGCGCACAGTGAAGATCTTAGCACTAAAATCTATCGGCCCCAATCTGGATCAAGTTGTTGGATTCCTTACATGCTTTCCGTGCACGAAGAAGCTACTCATAGAGGTGAAACTTCTTTCCTATAAATAAACGGTAATCACAACGTAGCTCAATTTTTCCATAATTTTCCCAAATTACGATGACAAGTGTAGTGTTCAAAACTGCATCTACGCACTACACCAAAAGAAATGTTTTTAGTATTTTTTCTCACGTGATCACCTGCATCATTTTTATGCTGTACTACTATAGTCGCCTATGCTAGTCATAGTGGAAAGTAACTTAGACTACTCCAGTAACTCTATGGTTACCCTAAGAGCAAGTACTACCTCCATCCTGGTTTACTCTTCCAATTTTGTAGTATGAAAATTTGACCATAGATTTAACTGACAAAATGTTAATGCATGTTAGTAAGAACTATATCGTTGGATTCGTATTTGAACATAATTTCAAATGGTGTAATTTTTAGTGACATGCATTGGCATTTTCTTAGGTAAATCTATGGTCAAAATTTTATACTAAATACGAGGTAGTATTCCCTCCATCCCAAAATTCTTGTCTTACATTTGTTTAGATAAGGATGTATCTAACACTAAAATGTAACTAGATACATCCGTATTTAGACAAATTTTGGGACGGAGGGAGTACAAAAGTGGGCTATGTAGGCCAAAACATGTGCCAAATTCACTTGTGATGCATTTGGCATCGATGCCCCTCCATTGCGCACCTGGTGCCCCAATCTGGATCACCTACTTTGCTCCGGTGCCAAATTAACTCACGCAATGGAAAAACACTGCGTGGGAGAGAGAGAGGACTGAGGCAATAAAAAAACACTTGTTTGGGAGAGTGAGAGGCTGGTGTAGTTGGTTTGATTGATTTGTTTATAAATGTTGGTCTGTCTGCACAGCGGTGCCAACTCTCTCACATCGCGAGAGCGGTTCCAAAATCTTTTGATTTGATATCGATGCGTATTATGTGGCATATTTTCCGAAATATGGCATCGGCCACATAGTGGAAGGCAACAAATGCCCAAGCTCTTCACGTGCTCCTAGTTAAATGAGAGGAAACATATATATATATATATATATATATATATATATATAGAGAGAGAGAGAGAGAGAGAGAGAGAGAGAGAGAGAGAGAGAGAGTGAAAAAATATCACTAGCCAGCCAACCCTATCGTATGAGCGAATGATATTGGTACCTCTTGATGACACAGCAATCCTATACAGCCAGCTGCTCTAATATGTTCTCTTCTTTTGCAGATAAAAAAAGACCCGAAAGTGAAAAATGTGCTGGACTATAACAATCTCATCGAATGCGTCGATCTCCATCTTATAGAAATTGATTTGATCGACTACCGAGGCAGCACATCTGAGATTAAATTGGCCAGGTTCTTTGTTCTGGAGGCAAGTGTGCTCAAGGTAATGAGGTTTTGTGTTCTCTGGCGCAACAATGCATGGCGTGCTGATCACCGCGAGCGTCTAAGCCTAAATGACAAAGTCTCCGCAGAAGCTGGATTTGTTTTTGAAACATCAAGTGGCCAGAGACTCGAAAACTTATTTGCCCATTAGTGACTTGTCACGGCGGTGGATTTTAGTTTGTACGATAATGCTGCATCCACCTAAAGTAACGAAAGTTCTTACGTAAACTTCCTAGTAATTCCCTCTTCGTAGGTGCAACATTACTCCTAACATTTTTAATATTGGTTTGAAACTTGTAATATTGCCATGTCCTATTCCCGCGTTTTCAAAATCCTATGAATCAAACAGGTCCTGAGTTGGTGATGATGTTGTGCCTCCCATCTTTCACCAATAACCGTCGGATCTTGATCTAACGCATACAAACCAAGCTTCTCCATTTTTGCAAAAAGATGCCCGCACTTGCTCCCTATTTACAAACAACTCCTTGTCTCTCATTTAATCAACCTTATCTCCTCCCCACCACATCTAGAAGGCCATGGAAAAATCTGGCGCGATGGCCGCTGCCGGTGCTGTCCACCCCCAATCTTGGTGTTCCGTGTAATGCACGGGCATCTACGCACGGGAAATTATGTCGAACAGGGCTAGTTGTAAGCAGGCTAGCTCTATAGCCATGATGATAGTGACTGCAGACGGTGAGGCTGACTATGGTATGCCGAACACAGCACCTATACTCAGGTGTCATCTCCGGCGCAGGGTCTTGTCACTTCACAGTGAGGAGCAGCACGTAATAATTTGACCAACGGGTAGTACAATGCTAGTACTCCTACTACTACATTGGTAGTACTACTACTAGTACTAGTAGGACCACCGTCTGGATTTAGGAGTACTACCACGTCCATCTGGATTTTAGTATTTGACTAGCAATATCTAGTAATGCATGTCACAAAAAATGTACTACTCCCTCTGTAAATAAATACATGGTGTTTTATTCCTATCGGCAAGAGAACTTAATGTCTTTTTGCTAACTAGAGTACTAATAGGATTACATGCAATGAACTAAACACTACATGTCATGTTTGGTAGTTATGTCACGAAATAAGAAACAAGGAGGGAGTTAACGCACCGTGCCTAAGGCTGGTCATAGTGGGGAGTAACTTAGACTAGTAACATGCATATGTTATTAGTCTATGTTACTACCTTCATAGTGGGTAGTAACATATGGATGGTAACATGCAAGCCTTCATTAATTCAGATATAGACTCATTTTGTCTTGGGGTGTGTTATGTTACAGTAACATATTATGTTACGACAAGCATCTCTTTCCTCATTAACTCCATGCCACATAAGCAATTGTTTCTTGGGATGTGTTATGTTACTACCTAAGTTACTCACACTATGGCTAACCTAAGTGTTTTGGGATTATTTGGTTTTTGTAAGGTGACTTACACAACATTTTTGTTTACATGCATCAACATTTTATTAGTTAAATCAAAGGTCAAAACTTGGCGCAAAATGCAAAGGGGACCAATAAACCACTAAACATCAAACTTCTCTCGTTTGGCCCCAACTAGAGGTCCGGTGAGATGACTATACTGCACCGGCACAGAGGGGGATGCAACTTCATGGACTTACGACAACTGCCTTTGGGTGAATGACATGTGGGCCCAAGGGGTGGCTGGCCCACCTATCATACAACCAAAGGCAGGTGCAGTAGAGGGCCGAGGAGTAGTACGAAGTCCTATGCACCTACGCACGCTAACCAAGGGCAAGAGTGATCACTCGAATCACAAGATCAGTTGATTAGAAGCTTAGCTAGACCCATGGAGGCGATGAGCGCGAGCATCAACCGGCCGTGCTAGATGGTCCACGATGCCGGCCTGCGGCCCGGCACCAAGGAACGTCTCCAGGTAGTATTGCTTGAGGCCGCCAGGGCGAGGGGCCGCTTGGACGACAGCTTCGTCTCCTTCTACGATGTCCTCATCGGTTTCCTCGACAAGTTCACCATCGTCAAGAAGCTCGCGGACGACTTTGACGTACGCCTCCAGCCGACGCGCCCGGGCTCTGCGATGCCCGCCACCCTCAACGGACACTATGGTGACAACCTCTTCGACGCACTGGTGGCCCTGCGACTGCCTGCCATCGCGCTGGAGAATGTCCACCTTGAGGTAGCGCTCGCGGCGCAGCGCCTGGCACAGCAAGACACCATCGACATAATCACCCATGCCTACGCACAAATCGTCCACAAGGACTACTACATGCAAGAGGAGGACGATAGGACGCTGGCCTTCTTGGACTACAGGGCAACCTTGGACGGCATTGTTCAGAAGCACGTTGAGCTCGCCGCCAACGCCGCTGCTCCTCACACGTCAGTTGGTGACCCGGCGCACTAGGGCGTGAGGATGTCATTGATGGATCCGTATGTATTTTTATCTTTCCGTCAAATCCATGTAGTAGTATATGATACTACTAGTAATTATCTTACCTTTCGCATCAACTTCATAATTTTCGTACGTACTCCATGCATGAACGGCGCCAGAACCAAACTTCTCATTACTCTAGGAAAAATCGCTATTTTCTATCTATCGATTGCGCCATGGAGCAGAACCAAATTTTACAAGTTACGAGTTCAAAAGGAAAAGCCTGCCGTGTTCGCATCGCACCCCCACACGGTTGGTCCAGCACGCCGCTCAAGCGGGAATGCATGCGGTGTTGCATTTTCACTTACAAGTGGGACCGCAGTTGGGCAAACCGACTATCGGCAAACCCCCACCCACCCACCGCACGATGGCTGAGAAAACAAGAGGGAGAAGAGATGGCTGTAGCACGGACTCCAAGAAAATTGGTGTCGGATGGGACTCGTGTGGGTGGCATGTGCCGTACTGCTAGACGTGAATGCTAGTTATGGCCCATGCCACCCCACTATATCGAGCCTATATCGAGGTACGTAGAACAAATTTCCTGCAGTCCGTGCTCAGCCCTCCTCTATCTCTCTTCTTAGCCAGCTAGCGGACGCGTGGAGCCCATCATCTGTTTGCTCACATGCGGTCCCACATGTCAGTGAAAACGCAAGAGGACCCACTGAACCTGCACATCTTTCACCTTGACGTGCTGGTGATGAAAAACAAATCCAATAAAGATCTTCGGTGGCCGCTTTTGGAGTTACTCAAGAGTAGTATTAACTATTAAGATTCTATTTACAGTTTAACCCAAGATGCACATCACGTGGCTTCAACTACCACTCTATTTTCTTTCATGACACGACCTGGATGCTGGATGTCCCACGTGTCGGCAAAAGGAGGAAGAACCCAACCAAATCTTCGGTTGTGCTCTCGAATTAGACTAGTTGTGCTAACTTAAAAAAATTATTGTGTACTCCCTCCGTTCCAAAATACTTGACTTCCATTTGTCCAAAAATGGATGTACCTATATACTAAAGCATGTCTAGATACATATATATTTTGACAAATAGAAGGCATGTATTGTGCAACGGAGGGAGTAGAATGGATGCAAGTCTTGGTATTGGGTAGAAGAGTACATCCATATATTGATAGAGCACAATTTAGTAGATGTTCTAGCACTTTTACCTAGCAAAGTGGCTAGAGATGAGACTAGTGCACTTGTTGATACTCCTACTAGAATAGAGGCTAGACATGAGACTAGATGCGAGGAAGCAATGTCTACTTCTTTACACTCGAAGAAGAAAGAAGCACGCAAGATCGAGCCTCTGCAGATCAACAGTGAATGCATCGAGAAGGCACTAAGGGCATCCACAGTGCTTAGAGGCTAGCTTGCCTCTAAGCTGGACCCCACAGCGCTGCCTCCAAACTATCAAAACCACACAGTGTATAACATTTTGCTTCAGCCTCTATTGTGGGCCCATGATTGATTAAACAAAGGCATGGTAATCTGAATGGAGGAGAACTTTGGCGCATCACATGCATCATTGGGAGCACAAACAGGCTAACGGGTGGGGCTGCTTGATTATTTAAATCAGAAGAGGCAGCCTCCAAGCTAAGAGGCGATGCTAGATATTTTTTGCTTAGAGACGTGAAGTGCAGTGTATGGAGGCGACCTCTAAGAAGAGAGAGAGTGGAGGCAGTGAAAAATGCACACTGTGGTTGCTCTAATCCAACTTACAGGAGTAGTATAATGTATTCTTGTGGTTCTTGTTTTCTTTGGTCTTGCTTGTCTACTCAAAACTATAGTTGGAGTTCATGCAAATCGGAGGTCCGCTTGGGATCGTGCGTTAGAGTTGGCCTTACAAGTGGGACCGCAGTTGAGGAAACCGACTATCGGCAAACCCCCACCTCGCCCGCCGCGCGATGGCTGAAGTTAGAGAAATGACGAGGTTGAAGAGATTGCTCTAGCACGGACTCCAAGAAATAATATGATGTCAGATGGATGTCATGGTGGTGGCGTGTGCTGTACTCCTGGACGTGAATGCTTGTTCTGGCCCATGCCACCCTACTACTCCTACTACTTACTACATACTACTCCTACTAGTATCGAGGATTCGAGGTGCTGGTTACGTACAACGAACACATATTAACATATGGCTACAGTAAAAACACCCGTCCGACGCGCGAAGCATGTGAAGCTAGTACAAATAGTGTACTACTATTGTTCATTGGCCTCATCCGATAACCTGTTGCAATGCACATACAATTATGTATTCGGAAAATATTTTTTTGCCTCGTCGCACCACTCACTCAGAGAAGCGACTCGAAAGCCATTCAAAAATTTAGTAAGTTTATCACAGGTATATCATTTTATTACATACAACAGGTCATCAATCCACATCGACAATGAGGATACATTATAAATACTAAAGTTTTCACCACAACTCAACCATTTCTCGGCATTGGAAACGCTTGCTTTGAACCACAAGTGATTCTCTGGGACGGGCCATCCATGGTCGATCTGGAGACCAATGCAGGACTGATCATCCAGGCTGAAGCGGCCTACTATATCAGTACCAGGTAGGGAACCACCCAAATGTCCGAGGTATAGACACAGTTGCTTCTCATAAATGGTAGTAACATTGTGTCAACAGCAGTTGGATCGCCTTGCACCATCATTGGATAGTTTTGTCCAAGGAAGAGCGAGTTTTCTCCAAGACTATCAATTCTGTACCAGGGAGAAGGAGTTGGCGCTAGCACACTAGTATCCATCCCGAATACCATGCAACAGGTGTTGGAATAGGTCCGGAGAGTGCGACCATGGGAGACTACACCTGCTTCCTTAGTATTAACATCATCAGTGGGTTGTATACACACAAGAAGAGGTGATCCATCGGAATTAGTTGCCAGGCGCCACAAAGTATATGGGCGCTTCTCGTCCTCATGCTCATGATCATCACCATCGTCATCTCCCCCTTGGTTATAAAAATTTTCAAGTATGGGTGGTGGAATGTTGACAGGACCTTGGAAACACAAGAAGAAGGTTAATTAGTAAAGGGAAACTTGCTAACCCGCATACATGTGGATGAAACAATTATAATTCCGGTGGAAGACAAACGTACCGAAAGCATAAGGATTCCATGCAAAAATAGTGCCATGAGTGGTGGCAGCAAACACAAGGCCCTCGTATGGAATTGCATCACAGTACTCATCCGTGTACAGAAACTGATTTTTGAGCAATATCCATCTAGTCAAACCACGAAGGATGGCAACAAGCTTGTCGAAGATAGCAACAACTTCATAGTTGTTGTAATTCCAAGAGCGGTTGGGAACTCGACAAATTGCTATCTTCCGTAGAAGACAGTCACCATGATCGTATTTGAACGTGCGTACAATACCGGTGTGCTCAACCTCTGGGCAGTATGCTGAGATTTTTGGAAGTGGAACCCGGTCACGAGTGTACACATTGACAAGTTCCCACTCGCAGTTGGACCCAATGTAAACAACCCAATCTCCATTTGCGCCTGCCCAAGCCTTACCCTCAAGCGATGGCATCTTAACATCATACATATCATTATCAAGCGGCATCAACTTGCACAGGGCGAGGCCTCCGTCGTCCCGGCGCCAGTCATGAGGGTCACGGCGAAGAAGATAGGGGAGATCAAACTGCTCCTTGACTCTTGGGTTCCTTGTAATGATGTTATTAGTTGAGTCGAGAATGGGCTTGAACAAACCTGCCATGCTAGCCGAGGTGATGACGTCTGATACGTCTCCAACGTATCTATAATTTTTTATTGTTTCATGATATTATATTACCTGTTTTGGATGTCTATGGGCTTTATTTTAGATATTTATATCATTTTTGGGACTAACCTACTAACCGGAGGCCCAGCCCGTATTGCTGTTTTTTGCCTATTTCAGTATTTCGAAGAAAAGGAATATCAAACGGAGTCCAAACAGAATGAAACCTTCGGGAGCGTGATTTTTGGAACGAACGTGATCCAGAGAACTTGGAGTGCAAGTGAAGAAGCAGCCGAGGCCTCCACGAGAGTGGGGGGCGCGCCCACCCCTATAGGGTGTGTCCCCTGTCTCGTGGGCCCCTCGGGCGGCCACCGACGTACTTCTTCCTCCTATATAATCCTACATACCCCGAAAACATCCAGGGAGCCACCAAAGAAATATTTCCACCACCGTAACCTCCTGTATCCACGAGATCTCATCTTGGAGCCGTCGCCGGCGTTCTGCCGGAATGGGATTCCACCACAGAGGGCTTCTACATCAACACCATAGCCCCTCCGATGAGTTGTGAGTAGTTTACCATAGACCTTCGGGTCAATAGTTATTAGCTAGTTGGCTTCTTCTCTCTTTTTTGGATATCAATACAATGTTCTCCCCCTCTCTTGTGGAGACCTATTCGATGTAATCTCTTTTTTCGATGTGTTTGTCGAGATCCGACGAATTCTGGGTTTATGATCCAGTTTATCTATGAATAATATTTGAATCTTCTCTGAATTCTTTTATGTATGATTGAGTTATCTATGCAAGTCTCTTCGAATTATCGGTTTGGTTTGGCCTACTAGATTGATCTTTCTTGCCATGGGAGAAGTGCTTAGCTTTGGGTTCAATCTTGTGGTGTTCTTACCTAGTGACAGAAAGGGTTGCAAGACACGTATTGTATTGTTGCCATCGAGGATAAGAAGATGGGGTTTATATCATATTGCTTGAGTTTATCCCTCTACATCATGTCATCTTTCTTAATGCGTTACTATGTTCTTATGAACTTAATACTCTAGATGCATGCTGGATAGCGGTCGATGTGTGGAATAATAGTAGTAGATGCAGGCAGGAGTCGGTCTACTTGTTGCGTATGTGATGCCTATATACATGATCTTTCCTAGATAATGTCATAATTATTCGCTTTTCTATCAATTGCTCGATAGTAATTTGTTCACCCACCGTAATACTTATGCTATCTTGAGAGAAGCCACTAGTGAAACCTATGGCCCCCGGGTCTATTCTTTATCATATAAGCGTTCAATCTACTTTTATTTGCATCTTTATTTTCTGCACCTATATTATAAAATACCAAAAATATATTTATCTTATCATATTATCTCTACCTGATCTCACTTTCACAAGTGGCCGTGAAGGGATTGACAACCCCTTTATCGCGTTGGTTGCGAGTTCTTTGTTTGTTTGTGTAGGTTCATGGGACTTGTTAAGGAGCCTCCTACTGGATTGATACCTTGGTTCTAAAAAACTGAGGGAAATACTTACGCTACTATGTTCCATCACCCTTTCCTATTGAAGGAAAACCAACGCAAGCTCAAGACGTAGCAAGAAGGATTTCTGGCGCCGTTGCCGGGGAGGTCTTCGGTCAAGTCAAGACATACCAAGTACCCATCACAAACTCATCTCCCTCGCATTTACATTATTTGCCATTTGCCTCTCATTTTCCTCTTCCCCACTTCACCCTTGCCGTTTTATTTGCCCTCTCTTTCCCAATCTCCTCTCTTTTCCGCTCGCCTTTTTCTTCCTCTCTTTCGCTTGCCTTTTTCTGTTTGCTTGTGTGTTGGATTACTTGTCGCCATGGCGCAAGATAATACCAAATTGTGTGATTTCTCGAATACCAATAATAATGATTTCCTTAGTACTCCGATTGCTCCTCTTAATGATGTTGAGTCTTGTGAAATCAATACTGCTTTGCTGAATCTTGTTATGAAAGATCAATTCGCCGGCCTTCCTAGTGAAGATGTCGCTACTCATCTAAACAAGTTTGTTGATTTGTGTGATATGCAAAAGAAAAAAGATACGAATAATGATATTGTTAAATTGAAGTTATTTCCATTTTCACTTAGAGATCGTGCTAAAGTTTGGTTTTCTTCTTTGCCTAGAAATAGTATTGATTCTTGGAACAAATGCAAAGATGCTTTTATCTCTAAGTATTTTCCTCCCGCTAAGATCATCTTGCTTAGGAATGATATGATGAATTTTAAAGAACTTGATCATGAGCATGTTGCCCAATCTTGGGAAATAATGAAATTGATGATTCGCAATTGCCCTACTCATGGTTTGAATTTATGGATGATCATACAAAAATTTTATGCCGGATTGAATTTTGCTTCTAGAAATCTTTTAGATTCGGCCGCCAGAGGCACGTTTATGGAAATCATGTTAGGAGATGCTACAAAACTTCTTGATAATATTATGGCTAATTATTCTCAATGGCAAACCGAACGATCTACTAGTAAAAAAGTGCATGCTATAGAAGAAATTAATGTTTTGAGTGGAAAGATGGATGAGCTTATCTGATTATTTGCTACTAAGAGTTCTTCTATTGATCCCAATGATATGCCTTTATCTACCTTGATTGAGAATAATAATGAATCTATGGATGTAAATTTTGTTGGTAGGAATAATTTTGGAAACAATGCTTATAGAGGAAACTTTAATCCTAGACCATTCCCTAGAAATTCCTCTAATAATTATGGAAATTCCTACAATAATTCTTATGGTAATTTTAAGATTCCCTCTGATTTTGAAAATAGTGTGAAAGAATTTATGATCTCTCAAAAGAATTTTAATGCTTTGCTTGAAGAAAAATTACTCAAAGTTGATGATTTGGCTAGGAACGTTGATAGACTTTCGCTTGATGTTGATTCTCTCAAACTTAGATCTTCTCCTCCTAAGCATGATATCAATGAGTCTCTCAAAGCTATGAGAAGTTCCATTGACGAGTACAAGGAAAGAACCGCTAGATTGCATGCTAAGAAAGATTGCTTTATAAAAGCGTGTTCTTCCCAATTCCATGATAATAATGATGAAGATCTTAAAGTTATTGATGTGTCCCCTATTAGATCTTTGATTTGCAATATGAATCTTGATAATAATGGGACTGGAGATGAGTCAACTTTATTTAGAAGGCGTCCCAAGAATTCGGAGTTTTTAGATCTTAATGCTAAATTTGGTAAAAGTGGGATTGGAGAGGTCATGACTTTAAGTAGTATTGAACCCACTATCTCGGATTTCAAGGATTTTGATTATGATAATTGTTCTTTAGAGAGTTGTATTTCCTTGTTGCAATCCGTTGTTAATTCTCCTCATGCTTATAGTCAAAATAAAGCTTTTACCAAACATATTGTTGGTGCCTTGATGCAATCTTTCGATGAAAAACTTAATGATGAGTGGGGACCTACTATAAAGATCTTTGTGTGGTTTGGGTGCTAGTGTTTCCACGATTCCGAAAACTTTATGTGATATTCTAGGTTTCCATGATCTTGATGATTGCTCTTTAAATTTGCACCTTGCGGATTCCACCATTAAAAAACCAATGGGAAGGATCAATGATGTTTTAATTGTTGCTAATAGAAATTTGGTGCCCGTTGATTTTGTCGTTCTTGATATAGATTGCAATCTTACTTGCCCTATTATTCTTGGTAGACCTTTCCTTAGAACGATTGGTGCGATTATTAATATGAAGGAAGGGAATATTGTATTCCAATTTCGATTAAAGAAAGGCATGGAACACTTTCCAAGAAAGAAAGTCAAATTACCTTATGAATCTATCATGCGAGCTACCTATGAATCAAGTGCCAAAGATGGCACTACTTAGATCTATCTTCGCTTTTATGCCTAGCTAGGGGCGTTAAACGATAGCGCTAGTTGGGAGGCAACCCAATTTTCTTTATGTTCCTTGTTTTTGCTCCTGTTTAGTAATAAATTTTGTTTCTACTTTCTGTTTAGATGTGTTTTCATGTCTTATTTAGTGTTTGTGCCAACTAGAACCTATAGGATAACCTATGATATGAGTTGATTTGATTCTGCTGAAAAACAGAAACTTTGCGCTCACGAGAAACAATTCAATAAATCACAGGAACGAGCTTTTGCATTGATTCTTTTTTATGCTGTTCAATAAACAAATTTTTTAGGACGTCCTATTTTTGTAGGAGTTTTTAGGTTCCATAAGTTTGCGTTAGCTACAGATTGCTACAGACTGTTCTGTTTTTGACAGATTCTGTTTTTCGTGTGTTGTTTGCTTATTTTGATGCATCTATGGCTAGTATGTAAGGGTATGAACCATATAGAACTTAGAATATATTAGGTTTAACACCAATATAAATAAAGAATGAGTTCATTACAGTACCTTATGTGGTGGTTTTGCTTTCTTTCACTAACGAAGCTTACGAGATTTCATGTTGAGTTTTGTGTTGTGAAGTTTTCAAGTTTTGGGTAAAGATTTGATGGACTATGGAATAAAGGGTGGCAAAAACCAAAGCTTGGGGATGCCCAAGACACCCCAAGATATTCAAGAATAGCCAAAAGCCTAAGCTTGGGGATGCCCCCGGAAGGCATCCCCTCTTTCGTCTTCGTTCATTGGTAACTTTACTTGGAGCTATATTTGTATTCGCTACATGATATGTGTTTTGCTTGGAGCGTCGTGTATTATATTAGTCTTTGCTTTTTAGTTTACCACAATCATCCTTGCTGTAACACACCTTTTGGGAGAAGCCTACTTGATTGAAATTTATTAGAATACTCTATGTGCTTCACTTATATCTTTTGAGCTAGATAGTTTTTGCTCTAGTGCTTCACTTATATCTTTTAGAGCACGGCGGTGGATCAATTTTAAAAGAAATTGTTGATCTCTCATGCTTGACTTATATTATTTTGAGAGTCTTTTAGAACAGCATGGTATTTGCTATGGTTATAAATTGGTCCTAGAATGATGAGCATCCAAGTTGGGTATAATAAAAACTATCATAGGAAGTGAATTGGATGCTATGATCAACTTGATACTTGATAATTGTTTTGAGATAGGGAGGTAGTGATATTAAAGTCATGCTAGTTGGGTGATTATGAATTTAAAGAATGCTTGTGTTGAAGTTTGCAAGTCCCGTAGCATGCACGTATGGTTAAAGTTGTGTAACAAATTTTAAGCATGAAGTGTACCTGGCTTGTGCATCCTTATGAGTGGCGGTCGGGGATGAGCGATGGTCTTTTCCTACCAATCTATCCCCCTAGGAGCATGCGCGTAGTGCTTGGTTTTTGATGACTTCTAAATTTTTGCAATAAGTATATGAGTTCTTTTGACTAATGTTGAGTCCATGGATTATACGCACTTTTACCTTTCCATCATTGCTAGCCTCTTCAGTACCATGCATTGCCATCACTCACCTTGAGAGTTGGTGCAAACTTCGCCGGTGCATCCAAACCCCGTGATATGTTACGTGATACGTCTCCAACGTATCTATAATTTATGAAGTATTCATGCTATTATATTACCCATCTATGGTGTTTTATATGCATTTATATATCATTTTATATGATTTTTGGAACTAACCTATTGACCTAGAGCCCAGTGCCAGTTTCTGTTTTCTCCTTGTTTTTCTGTTTTACAGAAAGGGATACCAAACGGAGTCCAAATGACGTGCCAATTTTTGAGGATTTTTTATGGACTAAAAGAAGACCAGGAGGATCGAAGTTGGGCCAGAAGAGCTCCGGGCTGCCCACGAGATAGGAGGGCGTGCCCCGAGGGGGGCGCCCCCCTCTCTCGTGGATGGCCCGGAGACCTCCCCTGACGTGAAACCAATGCCAATAATTCCTATAAATACTGAAACTTTCAGGAATTAACCTAGATCGGAAGTTCCGCCGCCGCAAGCCTCTTTAGCCACGAGAAATCAATCTAGGCCCTCTCCGGCACCCTGCCGAAGGGGGCCATCATCACCGGAGGCCGTGGAGGAGGATCTCGGAGGGGCCATCATCACCATGAAGGCCAAGGACCAGAGGGGGAAAGCCATGGAGGAGGAAGCACAAGGGGGAGAACTTCTCCTCCTCTCTCTTGGTGGCACCGGAGTGCCATCGGGAGGGGAATCATCGCCGTGGTGATCGTCTTCATCAACATCACCATCATCATCACCATCCTCATGTCTTTTACGCTGTCCACTCTCCCGCACCCCGCTGTAATCCCTACTTGAACATGGTGCTTTATGCTACATATTATGATTGAATGATGTGTTGCCATCCTATGATGTTTTGAGTAGATATCTTTTGTCTTTGGGTTGATTGATGATCTAGATTGGTATGAGTTGTATGTTTTACTTTGATGCTGTCCTATGGTGCCCTCTGTGTCGCGCAAGCATGAGGGATTCCCGCTGTAGGGTGTTGCAATACGTTCATGGTTCGCTTATAGTGGGTTGGTGAGTGACTGAAACACAAACCCGAGTAAGAGGGGTTGTTGCATATGGGAATAAAGAGGACTTGATGCTTTAATGCTATGGTTGGGTTTTACCTTAATGATCTTTAGTATTTGCGGACGCTTGCTAGAGTTCCAATCATAAGTGCATATGATCCAAGTAGAGAAAGTATGTTAGCTTTTTCCTCTCCCTCATATGAAATTGCAATAGTGATTACCGGTCTTGTTAACAATTGCCTAGGACAATTCCGCACATCGATCCACCATTATTCCACACTCGCTATTTATATTATTTAGTAGTATATTCTAACTTTATGATAACAACACCTACTTTTATGTTTTAGCTCTCCGATATCATACAAAGTTATCCTCTTCATACCCACAACACCGTTTTATTTCTTGTTTCTAGTTGGAAGCAAACGTTTGGTGCACGTAGAGTCATATCAGTGGCAGATAGGGCTTGAGAGAATATTGATCTTACCTTTAGCTCCTTGTGGGTTCGACACTCCATACTTATCACTTCCACCTTTGGGAATTGCTACGATGATTCCCTACACTTGGGGATTATGAAGCTCTGTTCTGGCGCCGTTGCCGGGGAGCAATAGCGTGGGGTTGATATTTTCGTGTGTGCTTGTTTGCTTCACTTATTAGATTTTGTTTTTCCTTTTTGTTTCTGTTTAGTTGTGGGTGAAACATACAAGAAAATTTAAAAAGAATGAAAATACCAAAAAAATATTTACTTGCCTCTCATGCCTAAAAAAGTTTTTCAAAAAGAGAAGTGATTGGAAAATTATGCATCGAAGAAGTGGGGGTCGACCTTGAGCACTTGTGTTCATGCTCACAGAAACAATGTAGAATTTTTCATGGAATTTTATCTTTAAATAATCATTCCATTTTATATATCCATTGTATTATAAAAATAATGTGCCAAGCTTGGGTTTTAGTGTGATTAGATTGCTTGCTTACTATGTGCAGACCAAAAACAGAAACTTTTGCTGTAGTGCATGAATTTATATTTTTTACTGGAAAGTCGAATGGGTCTGAAACTTTTTTCACATTACTTCTGTACAAAATTTTCAAATTATCAAATTTATTTCATAATTTGTGGAGTTACAGAAGTTTACTAAACTTCCAGATTACTACAGACTGTCCTGTTCTTAACAGATTCTGTTTTTCGTGTGTTGTTTGCTTATTTTGATGTATCTATGGCTAGTATCGGGGGTATGAACCATAGAGAAGTTGGAATACAGTAGGTTTAACACCAATATAAACAAAGAATGAGTTAATTACAGCATCTTAAAGTGGTAGTTTGCTTTATTACACTAACGGATCTCACAAAGTTTTTGTTTAAGTTTTTGTGAATGAAGTGTTTGAAGAACGAGGAGTTACCGATGTGAGAAGAATAAAGAGAGACAAGAGTTCAAGCTTGGGGATGCCCAAGGCACCCCAAGTAAATATTTCAAAGGATACTCAAGCATCTAAGCTTGGGGATGCCCTGGTTGGCATCCCATCTTTCTTCTTCAACAAATATCGGTATACCTCGGTTTTTGTTTTGTTCACATGATTTGTGTCCTTTGTGTTTTTATTTTTCTTTAAGAATCATTCTAGTATGAGCTAGGTCTTCATTGATTTACAAAATGCTTCATGTGCTTCACTTATATCTTTTAAGTATGATCTTATATAATTGCTCTTTGTGCTTCACTTAAATCGTTTGAGTATGGTTTTGTAGAATGCTTCGCGCGCTTCACTTATATATTTTGAGCTTGGATATTGTCTAGTTTACATTAATTTTAAAATGCTCCAGGAACTTCACATATATCTTTTGGAGTATGAATAATACTATAATTTAAAGTGGGTTTGGAAGAGTGTCAACTTTAGGAATTAGTTATCCCACTATCTTGGAGGAGGTTGAATCTTTGTACGATATTTATGAAAGTGGATTTGGAAGAGTGTCAACTTTAGTTAGTATTCCACTATTTAAGAAGAGGTTCCAATTGAGTATGAGAACAAAGTTTCTATCCATGTTGCTAATGAAATTTTTTATGAGGGAGGAATATGTGCTTGTAGGAGTTGCAATAATATCAAGTTTCCTCTCTATGTGCTTAAATTTTTGAAGTTATACTTGTTTTTCCTTCTTATGCTAGTTGATTCTTGTTCCTATAAATTGTGTGCTCACAAAATCCCTAGGCATAGGAAGTGGTTTAGATTTAAATATGCTAGTCATATTCTTCATGATGCTCTTTTTATGTTTCAACTCTTATCTTTTATGCGAGCATCATTGAAATCATCACGCCTAGCTAAAAGGCATTAAAGAAAAGCGCTTGTTGGGAGACAACCCAATGTTTATCCTTACTGTTTAATCTACTGTAGTAATCATAATTTATAGCTTTTGTTTCAATAAAGTGCCAAGTAAGACCTTTGGGAAGACTTGGGTGAAAGTTAATGTGATCTTGCTGTAAAAATCAGAAACTTTGCGCTCACAAGATTAGCTGTCATTTTTTACAGAAGAGTGATTTTGAGTTTATTCTTTTTTCAGAAGATTAATAGAGAAATGACTCACGTCCACCAATTTATTTCATAATTGTTGGAGTAGCATAAGTATGGTTATTGTTCAGATCATTACAGACTGTTCTGTTTCTGACAGATTCTGTTTTCATTGCATAGTTTGCTTGTTCTCTAGTTTGTATGGCTTATATCTCTCAATATAAATTGTAGAAATAATATTTTACAGTAGGCATTATTTGGAAATAATTATAAACCTTGTCTTTTACAGTACCAAAGTGCATGATTTACTCTTTATCATACTAACCTATCTCACGAAGTTTGGTTGAGTTTTGTGTGGTTGAAGTTTTCAAGTTTTGGGTAAATATTCAATGGACTATGGAATAAGGAGTGGAAAGAGCCTAAGCTTGAGTATTCCCAAGGCACCACAAGGAAATATTCAAGGACAACCAAGAGCCTAAGATTGGGGATGCCCCGGAAGGCATCCCTTCTTTCGTCTTCGTTCATCGGTAACTTTACTTGGAGCTATATTTTTATTCACCACATGATATGTGTTTTGCTTGGAGAGTCATTTCCTCTTGTTTTTATTTGCTTGCTGTTATTTATAATAATGTTTTTCATCTTTAGTTTCGATAAAAATTTCAAGGATAGCCTTTACCATGCTTATTTTGCTAGTATACATGTTGCTGTTTCAAAACAGAAAGTTTACTGCTGTTGCAAAAAATCCCTAGAAAAGTCAGAGAATGGTATAATGTTGAATCGTTTTGCATATTAAGATCTGATAAATGTATTATAGTGGGAATTTTCTATTATAATTTTTGGAGTTAGGGAAATATTGATACTCTTGCATTCTTTACAGACTGTACTGTTTTGGCAGGTTGCTGTTATGTTTGCATTGTTTGTGTATGTTTGCTTGTTTAATTATTATATTTGAGGATAGGAGTATTAAATATGCAGAGGCATTTAGTATTCAATGTTAAATAATAATTTTAGTGATTTGTTACAGTAGAAAATGATAAGGTTTTGTATTGGTTTATACTAACCTATCTCACGAGTTCTTGTTGAGTTTGTTGTGAATGAAGCTTTTGAAAAAAAAAAGAAACCGTGATATGAGAGGAATTAAGGAGACATAAAAGCTCAAGCTTGGGGAAGCCCAAGGCACCCCAAGATAATATTTCAAGAAGTTTCAAGCATCTAAGCTTGGGGATGCCCCGTAGGCATCCCCCCTTTCTTCTTCAACAACTATCGGTTAGTATCGGTTGAGCCTTTGCTTCTTCACATGAGTTGTGCTATCCTTGCAATGTCATTTTATTTCAATTTTACTTGCTGTTTGAATAAAATCATTGGATCTGATTATTTAATAAAAAGGGGAACCCTCCCATGGCTAGTTAATTATTTGACTACTCAGTGTCTTCCACTGATATCTTTTGGAGTAGTTTTTCATTTACTCATGTGCTTCACTTATATCCTATGAGTAAATGGTTGAATGAGTTGAATGTCATGAATCTGAATTTATATATGTTTCATTTTCTTATAACATGGATAGTAATGACTTCACATATAATAAGTATGAGGCATAAAAATCGTTGAGAGTTGGCAAACGTAGTTTTGGTCATCGTTGCAATTAATAGGAAGTAATAAGGAAAGAGAGGTTCACATACAAATATATTATCTTGGACATCTTTTATGATTGGGAGCACTCATTAAGTATGACATGCTAAAAGAGTTGACATTGGACACGGAAGACAACGTAATGGTTTATGTTTTCCGACATCTCAGTTAAAGTATATTGTCATTGACCTTCCAAACATGTTGAGCTTGCCTTTCCCCCTCATGCTAGCCAAAACTTCCTAGCACCAAGTAGAGATACTACTTGTGCTTCCAAATATCCTTAAACCCAGTTTTTCCATGAGAGTCCACCATATCTACCTATGGATTGAGTAAGATCCTTCAAGTAAGTTGTCATCGGTGCAAGCAATAAAAATTGCTCTCTAAATATGCATAACTTATTAGTGTGGAGAAAATAAACTTTGTATGATCTTGTTGTGGAAGTAATAAAAGCGACGGACTGCATAATAAAGGTCCACATACAAGGGGCAATATAAAGTGACGTTCTTTCGCATTAAGATTTTGTGTATACAACCCTAAAAGTGCATGGCAACCTCTGCTTCCCTCTGCGAAGGGCCTATCTTTTACTTTATGCTTTTAACTTATGCTTGAGTCAAGGTGATCCTCACTTTTCCCTTTTTCATTTTATCATTTGGCAAGCACCTCGTGTTTGAAAGATCATGATATATATATCAAATTGGATGTAAGTTAGCATGGGCTATTATTGTTGACATCACCTAAAGGTGAATACATTGGGAGGCAACACAATAAGCCCCTATCTTTCTCAGTGTCCGGCTAAAACTCTGTAACCACAAGTATTGCGTGAGTGTTAGCAATTGTAGGAGACTCTATGATAGTTGAGTATGTGGACTTGCTGAAAAGCTCTATTCTTGACTCTTTCTGATGTTATGATAAATTGCAATTGCTTCAATGACTGAAATTATAGTTTGTTAGTTCTCAATGAAGTTTCTGAACCATACTTGACATTGTGAATAGATTGTTACTTGATCATGAAAAGTTTTATGAGATAAGCTACTATTATGACACATATTGATGCTAGAAGAGGTGATTGAAATTATCATTGATCAAACTTGTGCACCTACTAGCATTCACACTTCATAAATTATTTCTTTTATCATTTACCTACTCGAGGACGAGTAGGAATTAAGCTTGGGGATGCTGATACGTCTCCAACGTATCTATAATTTATGAAGTATTCATCCTATTATATTACCCATCTATGGTGTTTTATATGCATTTATATATCATTTTATATGATTTTTAGAACTAACCTATTGACCTAGAGCCCAGTGCCAGTTTCTGTTTTCTCCTTGTTTTGTGTTTTATAGAAAAGGGATACCAAACAGAGTCCAAATGACGTGCCAATTTTTGAGAATTTTTTATGGACCAAAAGAAGACCAAGGAGCATCGGAGTTGGGCCAGAAGAGCTCCAGGCTGCCCACAAGATACGAGGGTGCGCCCTTAGGGGGGGCGTGCCCCCCTGTCTCGTGGACGGCCCGGAGACCCACCTGACATGAAACCAACGCCAATAATTCCTATAAATATTGAAACTTTCGGGAATTAACCTAGATCGGAAGTTCCGCCGCCGCAAGCCTCTTTAGCCACGAGAAATCAATCTAGGCCCTCTCGGGCACCCTGCCGGAGGGGGCCATCATCACTGGAGGCCATGGAGGAGGATCTCGGAGGGGCCATCATCACCATGAAGGCCAAGGACCAGAGGGGGAAAGCCATGGAGGAGGAAGCACAAGGGGGAGAACTTCTCCTCCTCTCTCTTGGTGGCACCGGAGTGCCATCGGGAGGGGAATCATCGCCGCGGTGATCGTCTTCATCATCACCATCATCATCACCATCCTCATCTCTTTTACGCGGTCCACTCGCCCGCACCCCGTTGTAATCCCAACTTGAACATGGTGCTTTATGCTACATATTATGATCCAATGATGTGTTGCCATCCTATGATGTTTTGAGTAGATATCTTTTGTCTTTGGGTTGATTGATGATCTAGATTGGTATAAGTTGTATGTTTTACTTTGATGTTGTCCTATGGTGCCCTCCGTGTCGCGCAAGCGTGAGGGATTCCCGCTGTAGGGTGTTGCAATACGTTCATGATTCGCTTATAGTGGGTTGGTGAGTGACTGAAACACAAACCCGAGTAAGAGGGGTTGTTGCGTATGGGAATAAAGAGGACTTGATGCTTTAATGCTATGGTTGGGTTTTACCTTAATGATCTTTAGTATTTGCGGACGCTTGCTAGAGTTCCAATTATAAGTGCATATGATCCAAGTAGATAAAGTATGTTAGCTTTTGCCTCTCCCTCATATGAAATTGCAATAGTGATTACGGGACTTGTTAACAATTGCCTAGGACAATTCCACACATCGATCCACCATTATTCCACACTCGCTATTTATATTATTTAGTAGTATATTCTAACTTTATGATAACAGCACCTACTTTTATGTTTTAGCTCTCCGATATCATACAAAGTTATCCTCTTCATACCCACAACACCGTTTTATTTCTTGTTTCTAGTTGGAAGCAAACGTTCGGTGCACATAGAGTCGTATCAGTGGCACATAGGGCTTGAGAGAATGTTGATCTTACCTTTAGCTCCTTGTGGGTTCGACACTCCATACTTATCACTTCCACCTTTGGGAATTGCTACGATGATTCCCTACACTTGGGGATTATCAATATGCTCTATCACACATAAACCCCCTTATATCTTCCTCAAAACAACCACCATACCTACTATTTATGGCATTTCCATAGCCATTCCGAGATACATTGCCATGCATCTTTCCACCGTTCCGTTCATCATCATCATGACATACATTACTTTTGTCATATTGCCATTGCATGATCATGTAGTTGACATCGTATTTGTGGCAAAGCCACCATCCATAATTTCATACATGTCACTCTTGATTCATTGCACCATCCGCACCATCCCGGTACACCGCCGGAGGCATTCATATAGTCATATGTTGTTCTAATTTCGAGTTGTAATTCATGTGTTGTAATCAATGAAAGTGTGATGATCATCATTATTAGAGCATTGCCCAAAAAAAGGCCAAAAAGGAAAAAAAAGAGAAAGGCCAAAAGAAAAAAAAGAAAAAAAGAAAAGAAAAAAGGGGGAAATAAATAAAAGGGGTAATGCTACTATCTATTTTTTCACACTTGTGCTTCAAAGTAGCACCTTGTTCTTCATGTAATGAGTCTCATATATATCGTGCTTCAAAGTAGCACCATGTTTTCATGAAGAGAGTCTCATAGGTTGTCACTTTCATATACTAGTGGGAATTTTTTATTATAGAACTTGGCTTGTATATTCCTACGATGGGCTTCCTCAAATGCCCTAGGTCTTCGTGAGCAAGCAAGTTGGATGCACACCCACTAGTTTTCTTTTGTTGAGCTTTCATTCATTTATAGCTCTAGTGCATCCGTTGCATGGCAATCCCTACTCCTTATGTTGACATCAATTGATGGGCATTCCCATAGCCCGTTGATTATCCTCATCAATGTGAGACTTTCTCCTTATTTTGTCTTCTCCACACAATCCCCAATCATTATTCTATTCCACCCATAATGCTATATCCATGGCTCACGCTCATGTATTGCGTGAAGGTTGAAATTTTTTGAGATTATTTAAGTACGAAACAATTGCTTGGCTTGTCATCGGGGGTATAGAAGTTGGGGACATCTTTGTGTGATGAAAATGAAGCATAGCCTAACTATATGATTTTGTAGGGATGAACTTTCTTTAGCCATGTTATTTTGAGAAGACATGATTGCTTTTATTAGTATGCTTGAAGTATTGATATTTCTTTTGTCAATATGAACTTTTATTTTGAATCACTTGGATCTGAACATTCATGCCACAATAAAGAGAAATTACATTGAGAATTATGCTAGGTAGCATTCCACATCAAAAATTCTGTTTTTATCATTTACCTACTCGAGGACGAGTAGGAATTAAGCTTGGGGATGCTTGATACGTCTCCAACATATCTATAATTTTTGATTGTTTAATGCTATTATATTACCTGTTTTGGATGTCTATGGGCTTTATTTTACACATTTATATCATTTTTGGGACTAACCTACTAACCGGAGGCCCAACCCGTATTGCTGTTTTTTTGCCTATTTCAGTATTTCGAAGAAAAGGAATATCAAACGGAGTGCAAACGGAATGAAACCTTCGGGAGCGTGATTTTTGGCACGAACATGATCTAGATAACTTGGAGTGCAAGTCAAGAAGCAGTCGAGGCCTCCACGAGAGTGGGGGGCATGCCCACCCCTATAGGGCGCGCCCCCTGTCTTGTGGGCCCCTCGGGCGGCCACCGACGTACTTCTTCCTCCTATATAAGCCTACATACCACGAAAACATCCAGGGAGCCACCGAAGAAATATTTCCACCATCGTAACCTCCTGTATCCGCGAGATCCCATCTTGGAGCCGTCGCCGGCGTTCTGCCGGAGGGGGATTCCACCATGGAGGGCATCTACATCAACACCATAGCCCCTCCGGTGAGTTGTGAGCAGTTTACCACAGACCTTCGGGTCCATAGTTATTAGCTAGTTGGCTTCTTCTCTCTTTTTTGGATCTCAATACAATGTTCTCCCCTCTCTTGTGGAGATCTATTTGATGTAATCTCTTTTTGCGGTGTGCTTGTCGAGATTCGATGAATTGTGGGTTTATGATCCAGTTTATTTATGAATAATATTTGAATCTTCTCTGAATTCTTTTATGTATGATTGAGTTATCTTTGCAAGTCTCTTTGAATTATCGGTTTGGTTTGGCCTACTAGATTGATCTTTCTTGCCATGGGAGAAGTGCTTAGCTTTGGGTTCAATCTTGCGGTGTTCTTACCCAATGACAGAAAGGGTTGCAAGACACGTATTGTATTATTGCCATCGAGGATAAAAAGATGGGGTTTATATCATATTGCTTGAGTTTATCCCTCTACATCATGTCATCTTTCTTAATGCGTTACTCTATTCTTATGAACTTAATACTCTAGATGCATGCTGGATAGCGGTCGATGTGTGGAGTAATAGTAGTAGATGTAGGCAGGAGTCGGTCTACTTGTTGCGGACGTGATGCCTATATACATGATCATGCCTAGATAACATCATAATTATTCGCTTTTCTATCAATTGCTCGACAGTAATTTGTTCACCCACCGTAATACTTATGCTATCTTGAGAGAAGCCACTAGTGAAACCTATGGCCCCCAGGTCTATTCTTTATCATATAAGCTTTCAATCTACTTTTATTTGCATCTTTATTTTCTGCACCTATATTATAAAATACCAAAAATATATTTATCTTATCATATTATCTCTATCAGATCTCACTTTCGCAAGTGGTCTTGAAGGGATTGACAACCCCTTTATCGCGTTGGTTGCGAGTTCTATGTTTGTTTGTGTAGGTTCGTGGGACTTGTTGAGGAGCCTCGTACTGGATTGATAGCTTGGTTCTCAAAAACTAAGGGAAATACTTATGCTACTGTGCTGCATCACCCTCTCCTCTTCAAGGAAAACCAATGCAAGCTCAAGACGTAGCAACGTCGCACCGATCAATGAGTTCCTCCACCACATCATCTTTCAGATTGGGGCAAGAATAACGGGGTTGTTTTCGGCCTGTTCCCTCCATGGAGAAGACGATCAAACAATGGCAGAAGAAAGGGTGAAGGACTGAAGGAAAATGGAGGAGGGAGAGGAAGAGCGTGCGACAGCAGTTCCAAATCGAGAGGGAAAGGCGAAGAGTCGGTGGACGATTGCCAGTTTGCCATGGTTCATGAAGAGGCGCCCCGGCCTACACGTCCGTTCGGAAATACTACTACTCGTCGTCGTCTCACTGATATGTTCGATCAGGACCACATGTCAACAAAACATGGTGTGTAATTTCTCATGCAAAATGCGATCTGGCCGCGTTGGCCCAAGGTGCCGCATTAGTTATCGACATTTATTTTTTTAATGGCGTGCCGTTCAGTTTTGAAGCACGACTAACTGGTACTATACGCGGAGAAAATATAAACTACTCTACCACTACTCCACCTCCAGTACAAGTAGTATAAAAAAGATATATAAGCTGGAGCTTCAGTGCTTTCTTGCTAAGGGCTGCCCACTTGCTTCTCACACTACCACCCTCTCTCCAGATCGAAAAAAGACGGCCTCTCTCTCCCTCCTCACTGGTGGTCACAGATCCGCCGGGGAAGAAAAGGACGTGCAGCGTTGACGCACTCGTCGGCGGCGAGCGAGGTCACGCACTGACGACAAGGCCGCCTCTCAGACCTAGCGCCCGCGCGGGATGGCCTCCGTCCCCGAGCTCGCTGCCGTAGTGTGTGCGGAGGACGACGACCACGAGCGAAGCCACTTCCCGCTGACCGTCAGGTATGCTACCTCTTTTTGAACCATACCCTTGTTCTATTGCCCCATCTGCCACGTCGTTGCATGTGGATCTTTTTCCACTCCACCATCTTCCCAAGTTGCTATCCTCTGCTCTGCTGGCCACGCAGACGAAAACCATAATTTGCACTATTAAAGGAAACCCTACTTCATGCAGACTAATCCATGTCTGGGTTAAATAAGGAAATGAAGGGAGACTGTATTGTCCAAGAGAGTAGGCATCGAACCCGCATCTAGGTTGAAAAGGGGAAAATCAGTAGCTAAGGAACGAGTCTCGTGTCTCTTGGTTGAAGAAGGGTAGAAAGGCATGACAACACAACAGAGAATGACCAGGTCGATCGGTTTGTTGTCCTCACATAGGAAAAAGGTGGCTAAAGAGAACAAAAATGGGATGTAATCCACATATGTTGCCTGGATATTTGTTGCTCTGGGCAACCATACCTCCCTCACCACTCTGCGTCCGTGGAGGTACATCGTACTGGTGCGCCCACTGTCCGAATGGGCCTCCCATGCTCTTATTGCCACTTTTTTGCTGTTAGTATAACGCCAGCAGTCAAGTCAAGCAATGCTACTGCTAAAGTGATGCCACATTTAACTAATGCCGCTCCCAGTCTAATGCCACCGATAAATTTAAGCAATGCCATTTAATGTCACTTGATTATTTCAGGGTTAGCTGTTGATTGTGGATGTATTAAAGATTTTTCAGCTAAGGCATTCTAATGCTGTTGCACAACCAGTATACCAATGATGAAACTTGTTACTACCTTCAGATTTTTGCACTATTAATGCTTATAGATTACATACCTCACTTTCATGAGATAAGTTAATCTTTTTGTATAGTGTCACCAAAATGCCAAGGCGCTGATGTCATTTTATTTTGGTTAAACTGCACAAACAATTATGAAGTCAAGAGGAAAGGTCAAGAGTGGTGTCGGGGAAACTGATCCACGAACACCTATGGGACCGGCGGACCGAGCCCCTTTCGGATCGGCGGGGGGCGGAGATCGCACGAAGAGCGGATCGAGGCGAAGCACACGAGCACTTTACCCAGCTTCAGAGCTCTCCGGAGAGATAACACTCCTACTGCTGCATGTCTGAGTGTATTGAGTTCTTGCTTGGAAGCGCTGAGTGCTACAGTACATACTTGTTGCTAACAAGACCGAGCGTCAGTATTTTTCTGCCTTCGAACCCCCTTTCTACGTTACGCATGGGCCTCCTTTTATATGCTCAAGGGGTCACCGACAGGTGGCAACGTAGACAAGGGTAAAAATGGAAAAGGAATTGTGGTTGGTACAACTACCTGTACAGTGTATCCTACCTAACCCTGATGGCAGGGGACAAAGGCATTAAATGCCCGTCTGCGTCGCCCAAACAGTGCAGAAAGGGACCGTCAGGGACGCCACCGCTTGCCACGATGGCTATCTTGTCAGCGCCGCTTGCCACCGCGCACCGCTGGCTGCACGGCCTCTCGCCACGTGCGTCTGGAGAGGCCCCAGGGCGACACGTTGGTGGATGTGCTGGAGCATGGGTAGAGAGTGGTCGCTTGCTGCGGAAAGCGCCTTGCCGCGGTCATTGTCTTGTCGCGTCCGGAAGCTTGTCGCTCACCGGGCCTTGCCGGGACGCGTGGCGCGTCGCAGCAAGTTCCTTGAGATGCCTTGGTTGGCCTTCCCGGCAAGCTCCTCTTGCCGGGGCCTTGTCTCCTTGGCTTGAATACTTTGTTCTTGAATGGCTCCAAGGGAACCACAGAGGACCTTGGCGGTCACCCGGCAAGCCTTGCCGCGGGGTGCTGCGACTGCCCGTGCACAAGTTCGGGATACTAGGGTACCCCTACTCTAGTACACCGACAGGAGCCCCCGGGCCTGGGCCACACATGGCGCCGAGCGCTGTTGGGCCAGGCCCAAAACAGGGCACGGGCACGCGCGGCCTGGGTTACGCCGTATCTTACTCCGTATCCACCGCACCTTCCCCGAACGGCACGCGTCGAACGCGGCGTCGTGGGAGAGATCGTGGGTGGTTTCTTTATTTGGAAAGACGGAACGCCCGCCCCCTCCCTCTTTATAAGCAGGGGAAACAGGGGCAGTTCGCCCATCTCGCCGGTTGCTACTCCAATCTCAGAAATCTCCGCCGCTCCCCCCCTTCTTCCCAAAGCTGAAAGAGAGCAGCGCTCCGCCCCCCATCGCCACCAGCATCACCAACGCCGTCGATCTCCCCCACCACCTCCGCCATGGCTCCGAAAGCCGACAAGGGGAAGTTTGTGAAGTCGGCCGAG